>NW_026018165.1:3249839-3252456 GCF_020466585.1 Dendroctonus ponderosae
AAAAATGTTTTAAAACTAGTGATGGGGACCAAATGTTGGGGTGGCACTTTTCTGAGACTGTTCGTGGGACCAAAATGTACTGGCCTCACTTGGATGAATAATTAGGAATGCCAGACACGAATATTTGGTGGAAATTTCTACTTCTCGAAGGACCAATGAATGTGTGTAGGGTGAGGGAAACAGGGTATTCCCCACGCTTTCTGCTCGGCTGTGTTGGGTGGTCAGTTCAAACTTTCAAATAGTGAAAAGGGTAGCCGAGCACAGTTGTGTATTTGCTTAATAGTCAATGGTGTTGTCTCAATAGACAATGGAGTATATCTAGGACTGCATTATGTTAAATGAACTACTTGGAAACAAAACAATCACCAATTGCATCAAGACTTTTCACACTTGCCATGCAATTGTCGCAGGTACCGCTTAGCGGGGTGTCTTCCTTCCCGGGAGTCGGTAACAAGTGCCCCGAAATGCTTGAAAAAAGGCAAAACTTGACACAAATTTCCGAGAAAGCCAAAACTTCCAATAAATGTTTGAAATAAGCAAAATAGGCAAAAAAAAGCAATTTGCCTTTAATCCGAGCTTTAATAATAACCAAACATTCCATTTCAGTCTCACGTGGTGTGAGTAATTGTATTGGAGCAAATCCACTATAAAGATCTTTTACAACATACTTTGCTCGATGTTTTTACAATTTCTTGAAATAACCTGGAAAGCCCACTTACTGATTCAACTAACTGGAAATGGAAAAAACCACTGCATGCAAAATAAAACACTCTCGTTCTTACCTTGTAAGTAGGTTGAAATCGACTTTAGGATCTCGTCTTGTTAGAACGGTAACTGAAAGTTATATGAAGCTGAGCAAACCGGACAGCTGAAGATAAAAATTCCTACATAAGGCATGTTCACTGGTTCAGATTAAGGGTTCTAATTCGGCTAACTATAAAAAACATGCCACCATCAGAAAAAATTAACTGCGACTGTAAGAATTAGTTTTGATGTCCAATTCTCGCGTCACGTTTGGTTTTTAAATCCTTTTGTTCAATGGAATTCTTGTAAATTAAACGATAATCCAAATGTATTTTGCGGGGGAACTCTTGAGCAAATTCCAAGCTTGACTTTGATGATTGTATTGATGGTATAAATAAGGGATTCATAACAATCTGGTCACATAACCGTTATCGTTAAGTTGGGAAGTCCACGATGTTATTCGCGTAACTATTTTGATGGTAATAAAAGCCGACTAGGCGTGTGATATCATATTTATTATAGAGGTTTACATAAAATCCTCATCTACCCAGATTGTTTGTTCCATTTCCGTTATGGGCATCTGGAATGGCTCAAGTAGAATTACTAAACAACTAATCAGTATTGATGAAGTTGGATGCAAATTTGAAAATTTATGGCTGTATAAAGAAATAACATATGAATGGTCTTTTACGCTAAATTTTCTTGTGCAATCCAACTTGGGAATAAGCCCGGACGTTCAAGTGCAATGCTCTTCAACTGGCTGATTCAAATATTGATTCAAGGCATATATTGCTTTAGTGCATATTTTTAACTTTCCATGAATTTCTGCTAATTTTAGAGCAAATGCAATCAAATTTCAAAACCGAAAAGAACCTTTAAGGTTCTTACATTATTTTAACAGCTGAAGCTCCAAAAAATGAATCTAAGAAATAAACTTGACGAACAAAACAAAATTTACAAGTAAAGTAATCCAAGCAAACTAACATTTTAATTAACATTTTAATTTCCCACCACTCAACTTCACAGTTAAAGACTAATTATCAAACTGATTAAATCATTTACACTTGTTACCGTTAATATTAACAAAACATTACGATAGACGATCTTGTTGACTATAATAGACTCGCAATGCAAACATCCTTATGTTGGTTATAATTAGTTATGTAAATACACAACGCTGCTTTAATATTGAAATAGAGAGTGAGTGACACCTAATATTCGAGTCAAGGCATAATTATTCAGCAATTAATCACTATTAATTTTACTATACGAGGAGTACCTTAAAAATATATCATTTACATTTTTTTTACTCTGTTCTAAATACTTCTGAACGTTTTTCACTTGAAAAAGCTTGAAAATTTTACCGTAGCGCTCGCCAAAAAAAAAAGCGGAAAAATGCACGTACACCAATCCCTAACATATACATAAAGCACGTTTACAAGAATCAGGTAGTTAACCCAAAATATGTTTACTGCATACTAATGTTAATCTGATAGGTCGGCCCTGACCCCCTTCCGGTGATTCGCAAAAACCGCTATTCGCTAAAAATTTATTTAAATAGAGTTGGGTTTTTTTTCATGCCCAACTGGACCAATTATATGCAACCGCTCCTTTTTGCAAACGGTAACGTCGCCAAGATGACGGATTTACAATAGAAAATAACAATATAGGTCTAGATTGATAATTTTATATAATAAAGATGTTGCTTTGCTTGTTTGCTATTTGCATAAAATTACATATTGATTAATATATCTGTTTAGGTTTTATGTTAAAAGTCACGGAATTTATTCTTCAGCTCCAGTACAAGTTACTAGGATTCTACAGTTCATATCCAAGTTCAATGGCTTCCGAAAAATTAGTCGACGATCGGACT
>NW_026018165.1:3252824-3256651 GCF_020466585.1 Dendroctonus ponderosae
GGACTCAAGTAACATTTTGGGGCAACACATTGGGCCAAATGGACTAATTGCTAGGGCCACTGGTATTGGTTTTCTTGGACTCAACCGCGTTGTTCAGATGATTTTGTTAGTTCCTACCTTCTGCAGCTAAGATTATTATGAAAATTGCTCAACTTTTAACTCTATTTTTTGTTTTTAAGTTCCCATTTTCACTAGCTTGAAAGGTAATATTTTTATGAGCTCTCCCGGAACTTTTTTTCAGAAGGTTTTCATTTGTACGTTCAAGTTCAACGGCTATGGAAAAGATAGTAGATGCTGATGGTGATGAAAACCTAAGTTTTACTGGGCCAAATTTACAAGTTGTTACTTCAAAATTGCAAGGAAGTCTCAATTTTTCTTGAGAGCTACCGCAAGTTGGAAGCATTTTCTATAATTACGTCAAAATTCAACGGTTGAAATATTAAATTGTTGAAAATGGTAGAATTTAAGTGAAATTTGCTTTACTTTAAGCCTACGCCTTTCTTGTTATTGTGTCAAATTTGCATGTTTCAATTTCCAGCAATTTAAAAGTGCCGGTTCTTTTTTGATTTTTCAAATTCACCTCCAAGTCCAACGGCTTCCCAACAATCAGTTGTAATTCCGATTTAGGTAAAGTTTGCTCAACTTTTAGCACAAATTTTTAGTTATCCTGCGCCAAATGGGAAAGTTGCTACTTCTAGTGGCTTGGAAGTTTCGATGTGTTTTTGAGCGGTACCGCAAGATGGAAGGATTGATCATTCTCAGGTCTAAATTCAACAGCTTCTGAAAAATCAGTTGGCATTCGGATTCAAGTAAAGCTTCTTCCCTTTTTAGTTAGTTAGTAACTTTTATTATTACTTTGCCTTATTTGCTAGTCCCTACTTCCATGGGTGTGAAAGTTTTCATTTATTCTTTAGCCCCACCACAAGTGAGGATGATTATGGAATTTTCCGGCGACATTCAACGGCTTCCGACAAAGAAGCTGAAGCTGGCATTCAATTCAAACTTTGTCAATTTTAACCCTAAAATTTTGTTTTTAAGCTCTGAAATTAACGAGTTATTCCATCGAGGGGCTTAACGGTGTAGAATTTTTCTTGGGCTCTACCGCAAGTTAAGCCGATTTTAAATTTTTAGATCGAAATTTAACGTTTAATATATCAGCCGACTCTCGCATTCGAGTGAAATTATATCCATTTTTAACACAAATGTTCAGTTTTACTGTGTCAGATGGGCAGTTGCTTCTTCCACTGGCTTGGAAGCTTCGATTGTTTATTGAGCTCCAGCGCAAGGCGGGATGATGTTATATTTTCACATACAAGTTCAACGGCTTCTCAGTTGAAAGCTGCCCCTACGATTGCAGAAAAGTTTTCGGAATTTTATGTCCAGAGCTTTATTTTTGCCGTACCACTATTGCAAGTCGCTACCCCTGCGAGTTTAGAAGTTTCAACTTTTTCTTCAGCACTAACACAGTCGGGGGATTGTTGAATTAATTTCAAATTCGAGTTCAATGCCTTTGAAATTCTCGAATGCCAGTGAGGTTTTTTTTTGTAACTCAAATCTTCTGTTTTATTGTGCCAATTCTGCGAATTACTAATTCCTTTAGTTTTGGAGATTTAATTTTTCGTTATGTTCAAAATTTCTGGAAATTCCGACGCTCCTTCGATTTTAATGAAATGTTCTCAGTTTTTGGCCAAAAACTTTCGTTTTACTTTGCCAAAGTCATTTATCAATCCATTAAACAAAAGTATTTTATAGCACTTTACTGCTTCTATAAAAATAACAACATGTAGTTAAAAAATCAGTGACTGATCAAATTTATTATATTATTTATTATTATTATTAAGAACGTACTTTATTGTTGTGTATCAACCACTCAACATATAAATACTAATCTCCTTAATGAGAAGTTTAACCATTAAATTCAAAATCTATTGTTGTTAATTTTTAATCTACACAGATTGATTGTAATTATTACATTCCAGGCATGTGCGGCATGTTAACAATATCGCAAAGAGAATAATGCATAAATAATTTGCTGGTTAATTTACAACATGACATCATGTTAACAGTTTAAACAGGTCTGTGCATATAAATGAGAAAGTTGAACGATTTTAATTGTAAATTTTGCAAATAGTTTTTTAAAATTCTGATAGATATTTTTAGATAAACAAAGCAGATCAAGATTTGCAAGTTTTAAGGATCACAACCTGAGCAGGAAATTTAAATACACAAGAAAGCATTTCTTTAAACTCCAAATTCCAAATTAAAGTTACAAAAATAAACTGTACCATAAAATCGACATTCGCTTAGTAGTGAAAGTAGTTTCAAAAGTTTTAAAAATAATAAAATAATCTAAAGCCTGGAGAATCAAATACCAGGTGAAAGAAAAAGCAGAAAAAACATACAAGTGGAATGGAAGAAGTGACTGCACAAAAACTGTAAAAGACGTGAGGCGCCATTGTAGAAAAACTTAGAAACACAAATAATAATTAGTATTAGAATATAAATCGAGAATTGAAGGGAGAAGCAAAAACTAATTAAGAAAAAACCTCCAAGAAAAATTAGAAATATCTTGAAAATAAGTTTTTTGATCAAAAAACTGTAGCAACAAACCAAAGTCGATTTTCATTCTGCTTTGCAACTGAAGAACTGGTTGCCATTTTTCCACGGCATAAGACGATTCTTGTTCTGATGCTCATACATTAATCATACAGTATTAATAAAATTACTTCCAATATTAAAAATGTTAGCCAACAATGGAATGCATTAAACTTCAATCTGATGTATTTACCTGATTGTAATCAACGTATGTATTTTGTTTCAGATTCTTAGATGTGTTGAAGAGAGCGACTGTAAATGAAGATGCAGTCAGGCGTGAGAATTTTATTTCTCATCTTTGGACCTTTTTTAAGTGTCCTTGCAAATAACGGTAAGTTATTAGATTATTGTTGCTTATTCTTTTATGTTTTTTCCATATTTTTGTATATAGTTTTCTATTCATATTCATTCAAAGTATTGAACAATGTAGTTATGATATTCGTAGATCCTGTATAAATGTTTACCAAAATGAAACAGAACAATCAAAAAATGGCACTGAAAATTACTTAATTGATCAGATGAACAACCTCAGAAGCTATTTCATTATTTTCGTCAGACCGAAAGTTGAAATTAAATTAATACTTAAAAGCACACGTTTAGACCTTCTGAGTATGCCTACACTAACAAACAAAGCAAAAATATTGAATCCCATTAAAAACTAGATTTAAAAAGCTACTCAAGGTTGAAATGCTCATTAAAACCCTTTTCATGGCACGAGGAAGAAAAAAATCGCATATTAGCAGCTGAGAAAATTGATAAATTGCTAATGTTGTTCTTAACCGACACCGTTTGCACATAAGAACGTGTAATAAATTTGGTTTACGATCAGATCGCTATCCTTGGGATGGAATCCCTAGTGATTAGAAGACGAGACCAAACGGTTGTTTTAAAAATGTATACATGCATGAACAATCGGACAAAAAACCTTCAAAACACGTTTAGAATTACATTGGTGAACTGCAAATTTAAATATCAAACGTTAATAAAACATTCTTGGAATTTTAATGTTTTTATTCGATGATATTATTTTGATGTTGCCTAAAGTTCAATGTTCAATTAACACTCACATTTCCGTTAAGAATTCTCGCAAAAACTTCTCACGGGGCACAAATGCTCTCTAAATCCGCTACATTAGTAGTGTTTGCAGTAAAATACAAACCACTTTAATAGTAGATTAAGACACGATTTCTACATTACGCGACAGTCAAAGACAGTATTTACTGCTTCTCATC
>NW_026018165.1:3257650-3293845 GCF_020466585.1 Dendroctonus ponderosae
ACTTCAGTGTTAAATTAAATTAAATTTGTGTGAAGCCCTATCTCATATTCTGTGCAAAACGATGGCTTATGAGAAACAGCAGATTTGTGATTGGGTAAATTAGTATGATACAATAAATTCCTGTTCAACAACCATGGTTTACACCATTTCATTTTAGTTTTTAAGCTCATCTATTTTTGATTACACACACTGCAGCCGTTGCAAGAATTAACTTTTCGCCCAAATGTTCCATCTTGTCGGCAACAATGCACGTTTGGGTGCTCTTCCTTCACATCTGTGTAAAACGAACTGAACGTGTAAACGCCAGATTTTCGTTCAGTTCATCTGCACAGATCTGGCTTGCGCAAGCCAAATCGTTCAGATGGCTTGAGCGTGTAAACGGGCTTTTAGTCACGGAATAAAATTAATATTCAAAGTGTCTCAAAAGTGGCAGATCGCCATTATTTGACCCAAAACATGACTTCTGATATCGATGGTCAAAGTTGTTATTAAAAAATTATGAGTTCATCAACTGCAGAAAAGTCAGATATTTTTCCTTATCAAAAATAGGTTTACGTTGCCCTCTAACTATCCCTTGGTTAATTGAGTTCAATTTTATGAATGCTCGATTTTATACAGATTTTTAAAAATGTATGATAATTTAAAAAAGTTAGCAATAAATCAACTGCATAGGACGGTCTCTAATAGTTTATTTGGTTTGCTCGCAATCGGCATTTGCATCTCCTGCTGGCAATAATCATAAATATGACGAACGGAGGCCGTAAATATGTAGGAAACGAGAAGTAAAAGTATACAGGCTAAGTGTTTTTATGTTTTTTGTGCTTTTTGCACATACTGAGCACAACATTCAAGAACTGTGAGCAAATTGCAACTTTATGGAGTTTAAGCAAATCAAACAGGAAATAATACTGATCAGTAAATCAAGAGTTAATGCGAGTTTAATTTGACTGGACAAATTTATCAAATATTGCTGTGATAAAGAAAATGTGATGTAATTTTATGTGTTTTTCATTTGCGAGTTTAATCTAGGCTGAAACTAGGTTTCTTTGCTGAACAACAATGGTAGAAATTATATCAAATTCTTACAATAACTGAAGTTTACTTTATACTAAACATTCTCTGCTTATTCACCTTAGTTTTATTTAGTCATTTTTCAACTGAACGGTTAGGTGACAATTTTGAAAAAAAAATTGGATTTGAATTCATCAAGGTTTAAAAAAGTCGAAAATGAGGTATTGTATTTCTGATGATTTTAAGTGGACAAGCTGACAACTTAGAAATAATACTTAATATCATCTGAATTGACTTTTTAATTTAAAACTATTTGTCCAAATCTTCTAATTTTTATTGGCCAAATTCAATATTCTAGAAACTATTAATCAAGTGCTAAATCTTCAATTTGAATGTATTAAATGGCTGCTATTTTAATTCACTTTCATTAAATTACTTCTAAAAGACATCATATCTGAAGCCCGCTTCTAAAGTTAAGTACCGCAATTACATGTAACAAGGTAGCAATTTCCTATTAAGCACTGACTCGTTGAGCCAGTCAAAGCAAATACTTGTTCTACATATTACCTGTTTAACTATAAGGATTTGATTTAGTGGCTTCATCAATCTGATCTCTGCCTGGATGTTATTAAGGCTTTTATGTCGGCTCCGATTTTGCAAGGAAAAACTAATGATTGGCATCAAATTGATTTTGTTTTAATTTAATTCATGTTTAATTTAGATTGTTTAGCGATAAAATTTAATTCAATTACATTAAGCTGGATTATGGGATTTAAGTTTTCAATTTGTTTACAGATATCGGCATCTACTTCTCAAAATGAGTAATATTTGTAAATGGATACTGTGCGCAATTAATAAAAATAATTTAGAGATATTTTATTTTATCTATATGCATTTTGTATGTTATTATAACTATTATACATTTAGCACCGGTATGCGCAATCATTTTTGTATGCGGTTAAAAAGTTGGCCGGAACATGTTTTTCCTAAACAGAAACAAAAATAATAAAGTATTTCAAACAATTCCTTGTATAATATCTTTTTTTATTACACATTATTTGATCCAACTGTATAGTTACAGTTGTTAACTATAAGATGAACAGGACGATTCTTTCATTCTTTGAGCTTTTTATCTGCTAACATCTTGAAACAATACTTTACTGTTCTCTCGTTTTATCTTACGCTTGCTAAGGCCCTAATAGACTTTAACAATGCCATCCTCTGCATATGACATGGCTGAAAGATGCAAAAAATGCATTTCGAGGTAATACTAAATCCTTGCCGATTCCGTCCGATAAAAGTCGTACACACATAAACTGTCTGTATGCCTGCCTCTGCGTCATTTTCCATCCTTGTGCTGTTCCTAGAACAACTTGGTAACTCATACGGCTTCAGCAAGAGCAACTTTCAAACAAACCTGGTTTCAATTTTACGACTGTTCGTGATTACTCGCAATGCAACGAAGTAATAAAGATACAACATATCCAATGTCTTGAAATTCATTTTTCGGAATTTACTATCTTGATAGCATTTTTTTATCTTTTTTAACTTTCTGTAATGGTAGACATCTAAATCGCTTATTTTTAAAAAACCTTATTACTCGAAAAGCAATTTAAGACTAATGGTAATCGCACTAATTCCCTCAATTAAGAGTATAAGCACAAACTTAAAATAACATAATACCTCAATTGCTTTTCAACTTTTAAAAATTAACTCACAGAAATACTGCTCAAATTTTGAGACGGTTTTACTGCTACACTTTAGCAGCACAAATGTACATTGATCAGTAGACTAAAAATTGACCTTTTTGCGACAAAAATAAGGAAAGTAACTGGAAGACTTCCACGGAGTATCTTCCAAGGTTTTTAGCTGAAATTTGGCATCAAATATTTACTATTTGTTGCATCTTACAATTGATACCATTACAGAAAGAAAATACATTTGAAAAGTTTTTTTTCGTAAGTTTACTGTTTTGGAAAAAGTGCAAGTTTTTCGTTTTAAAGAAGCTGAGTGATCGAAATTACTTTTTCATTAGAGTCTTTCATAAACTCGGTTTTTTCCTTTAGGTTTAATCAGAAATTTTCACACTCTTAAGAGTGAAAAGCAAAAATCTGTAGCTCGGTTCAAAACAGAAAAGATGAAAACTTTGCATAACAGGATTTCATCAAAAATTTCCAGCCTATAAAAAGTTGGAAGCAATAAAGTGCAAATTCTAAGGATGGTCTCTGCTATAAAGCTTCCTGTATTGTAATTTATGTCGGTCTTGCTTGAAAGTTGAATAAACATGGCAGATAAACTTAAAAATGACTACAAATACATTAATTATAGTTTAATTGCTTATTATTTTAGTCTCTGCTTAGCTACTCTTTAGCTTAGCCAATAAATTGTGACTTCAAACTCGCACTTACCCGGATTTTAAAAAAATCCACGTCAGCATTGTTTCTTGAGAAATAAACGCGAAAAGCGTATTTTCAATTTCATATAAAAAATCGGGCATTTGCTACTTTCATTTGATTTTAAGTTAAATGTCTTGACACTTTTTTAAGCTAATTTTATTTCTTGCTTGGTTATCTGACATTAAATGGAACAAACAACATACAAATGCGTTATTTAAATGGGAAACTAGAGAAACACTGCTGTTTTGTAAATTATTGTCTTCATTAGTACAATACTTTATATTGTACTAATGAAGACATTGTAACCAACTTAATTTCCCTTTATTTCAGATTTACGAATTTTCGACTACGACTATCTGGTAGATCCTTATATAAGAAATTCTAGGCAAATTAGCAGCAACAATTACCAATGTCGGGGTGAAGGTACCTTTCTCGACTCCGGCAACTGCAGGCTATTTTACAGGTAAATTAATTAAGGAACAGCAATGAGAAAAACTACATGAACCAATCAACCAAGAGAAAAAAGAAGCTCTTGTTATTAATATGCAAAGAGGAGTTTAAGAAAAAAGTCCGTTTTTATTTATTATGAACGCATAGGTATATAAGACCTATTAAAAAGAAATAATTCTACAGATGTGTTCCAAACGAAAACGGAGGCTATGTTGCATATGCATTTGAATGCGGCGAAGGAACTATTTATGATCCAGCTATTGGCGTGTGTAACTACGCTTATGCAAGTTCCCGTTTAGAGTGTGGAGGTAACTTTAGAGCTACCACTTCAAGCACTGTCGTCTATCCAGAACTAATTCCAGCAAACGGTATTGCTGCAAGCACAGAGCAACCAATCCAGACATTCAGCAGTAGTTTAGCGCCAGAAAGCGGTAGCTATTATCCAGAATCCAGCTCCTTAGTTCCAGAATCAACGACAAGAGCGCCAGCACCAAATCGCTGTGTAGCTGCCGGGTTTCGAGCAGACTCAGTCAACTGCAGAAGATTTTATAGATGTGTGGATAATGGCAAACAGGGTTATACTCAATATGAATTCACGTGTGCACCAGGTATGAACACTAATTCAATGGATTATTCTTAGTTGTTTATTCGGATGTTTCTTCAAGGAACGGTTTTTGATGTAAACGCCACAACTTGCAATTATCCAGAGGCAGTTGAAAGACTGGACTGCCTAGAAGAAGCGGACGGTGGTCAGTTACTCTTAAAAAATGCACCAAACAGCACGCAATCTATTACACAATCTAGCACATGGGAACAAAGCACTTCTTTTTCTAATTCCTCAGCACAGAATAGTACTTCCTCTAGTAGCTCCTCTAGTTCTAGCTCTTCAAGCTCCTCCTCAAGTAGTTCTAGTTTTCAAAATTCTAGTTCGTCTTCAACGTTCCAGAATTCAGGTAAGTTTCATTGCATTTTGTTTTGAAAATGAGCATTTTGCATATTTTAGTGATTAGTACTTGCACTGTTTGAGCACTTTTGATGATTTAGCTGAATTTAGATGATACCTAAATAGCATTTTGTGTTAGGATAAAATGCCTCCATGCACTTAAGGACTAGCCACTAATACAAAATGTTTCTTATGTATAGTTTTGTTGCCCAATAACTAACTTGGATTTATTTATATGCATTTTTTGCGAGCAGTCGAAAGTTATAAAATGTACATATCTTGAAAACGATTTACACTTATTGCCAAAGTTGATCAATATTTTACATGGTTTAACCTTTTACAAATTTTAGATCCAGCAAAACAAGCACTCAAGTTTATTCGCTTTTTCTCATCAAATTAAATCAATTACTTACTTTTTACGCATTCAGATGTTTACTATTTATCTATACTATACTATCATATATCGCACATTCTCAAGAAAAAAATTCAAATCCATAATGAAGCTATACATCAGTAAATATATTGCAAAGCTTCCCCACATCAATTCACTACCTTAGAACTACACATTTAGGAAGCAACCAAAATCAAATGAGCGGCAGCAATAGTCAACAGCAAAGTGGAAGCTCCTCCTCCAACCAGCAAAACTCAACCAATGGCAACAACCAATCGGGAGGCTCCTCCTCAAATCAGGGTGCTTCTCAATCGAGTAGCAACCAACAACAATCTGGAAGTTCTTCATCTAATCAACAAGGCGGATCTTCATCAAATCAGATAAACAATCAAAACAGTTCGTCAAACAACAACCAACAGCAATCGGGAAGCTCATCGTCGAATCAGCAACAATCTGGGGGCAGCAATAATCAATCCGGAAGCTCCTGGTCAAACCAAAACATGAACCAGGGTGGTTCTTCAAATAACAATCAGCAGCAATCAGGAAGCTCTTCTTCCAACCAAAATAACAATCAAGGCAGTTCATCTACAACTCAACAAGGTTCCGGAAGTAGCGGTAATCAATCTGGAACATCCAGTCAACAAAGTGGCAGTTCTACTTCGAATAATCAGCAGGGAAGTAGTCAGGGTTCTGGTACTAATAGCAGCTCTGGTTCATCTCAACAAAATGGTGGTTCCACGTCAAATCAGAGTAGCAATCAAGCAAGCTCTTCAAACAATAACCAGCAGCAGTCAGGCAGCAACAATCAATCTGGAAGCTCGAGCTCTTCTCAACAATCTGGTGGCTCAACATCAAATCAAAGCAACAATCAAGGAAGCTCTTCAAGCAATAACCAGCAGCAGTCAGGAAGCAACAATCAATCTGGAAGCTCGAGTTCTGCTCAGCAATCTGGTGGTTCCACATCAAATCAAAACAACAATCAAGGAAGCTCTGCAAACAATAACCAGCAGCAGTCAGGCAGCAACAATCAATCTGGAAGCTCAAGTTCTTCTCAACAATCTGGTGGCTCCACATCAAATCAAAGCAACAATCAAGGAAGCGCTTCGAATAATAATCAACAGCAGTCCGGAAGCTCGTCCACTAATCAAGGTTCTGAAAGTAGTAGTAATCAGTCTGGAGGTTCTAATCAGCAAAACAGCAGCCAAGGCTCCAGTACTGGTAACAATCAGTCTGGAAGCTCCACAACTTCAAACAACAATCAACAGCAATCAGGTTCATCTTCCAATCAACAAGGCTCTAACAGTGGCAGCCAGTCTGGTAGTTCTGGTTCATCTCAAGAATCTTCTACATCAAATCAGCAAAATAATCAAGGAGGAACATCAAGCGGTAACCAGCAACAATCGGGAAGTTCCGCGTCCAATCAACAAAGCTCTGGAAGCAGTGGTAATCAATCCGGAAGCTCCAACCAGCAAAGTGGCAGTTCAAGTTCAAGTTCAAGTAATCAGCAAGGCAGTAACCAATCAAGTCAAAACAATCAAACATCAGGCGGTCAATATCAAGCACAACGTGGACAGATTTCTAAAGGAAATTGCACCAGAGAAGGTTTTGTGGCGGATCAGGAAAACTGCAAAAAGTTTTATAGGTGAGTTCAAAAAATTTCCAGAATCTCCAGTGATTGATTTAAATTTACGTGATTAGGTGCGTAAGTAATTCAAAAGGAGGTTTGATTAAATACGAGTTCCAATGCCGAGACAATACTGTTTGGGATCAAACAGTTCTGGCTTGTAGTTATCCATATTCTGTAGTTGGAAAATGCTATGCGGCACAGCCTGGACTGCCCACACCCACTCAAAATGGTATGCATCGATTTATCCAAATAACAAATTGTGTTAGTTTTTGTTTATTTTGGAGGCACCACATCCTCTTCTGGCTCATCACAACAAACTGAAAATAACCAAAGTGGATCGACTTCGAATCAGAACCAACAAGGTGGTTCAAGCCAAACCGAAGAGCAACAAACAAGCTCGGGCCAAAGTTCCACTGAAAATTCGTCAGAGCAAAATCAGCAAAGTACCTCAATGCAATCAAATCAAACTCAGTCTTCATGGAATCCAATCACTGATCGACCTGGCGAGTTAGTTAATAATCAATGCGCTCTTGGTGGCTTTGTAGGGGATGAGTCAAACTGCAAAAAATTCTACCGATGCGTGCAGAACGGACAAGGCGGTTTCACTAAATACGAGTTTAATTGCGGAGATGGCACTGTCTGGGACCAAGAAACACAAGCTTGTAACTATCCCTATTCAGTGAAAGGCAAATGCAACCAAGCTCAAATCACTCCAGTGAATGGAAATGCTACAAACACTGATTCAGCACAAGAGGGCCACGGCATTCAGAACCAGGGATCTAGTAATCAAGGTTAGTCGGAATTCTCTATAAATTAAAGGTCTTCTAGGTCTCGGGAAACTTTTGCATTAATTTTTTGGTTTAAAACTCCGCTTTACATATTTCAGCTTCTGAACCCTTTGAAGAAATACAGATTAATACTTCAAAATACTTCATGCCTAAAATCTTCAGCACCAGTCATGTTACATGTGCTTCCTATCTACTGCGTTCTAGTTATTCACTCACTGCATTTCAAGAGACAAATCTTAAAATTGTTTTTGGTTTCAGGATCGACAACTTCCGAAACATCGAACCAAAGTCAACAAGGTACCAGCAATCAGAATCAATCAACCAACCAGAACCAACAAACGGGTTCGAATCAAAGCGGTTCCAACCAGTCTCAGCAATCCGGTTCTTCGACAAATCAGCAAACCAGTTCGAGTCAAACTGGGACTGGCCAAGACACTTCCAACCAATCCCAGCAAGGCAGCGCCAATCAGAACGAACGGCCTGTTAACGAGAATCAAACAGGCAGTTCAAGTCAAAGTGGTTCCAATCAATCCCAGTCTCAGCAAACTGGAAACAACCAAGGCGGATCAGTTTCCAATCAGAACCAACAAAGCAATCAATCCAACCAGTATGGAACGAATCAAAACACCTCTGGGCCAACGCCTGCAAGGCCTGGCCAATTAGATAACAACAAACAGTGTGCATTAAGTGGATTTGTTGGTGATGATCAGAACTGCAATAAGTTCTACAGATGTGTGGAAAATAGCCAAGGAGGGTACATTAAGTATGAGTTCACTTGCGGATCAGGAACCGTTTGGGATCAGGAAATGCAAGCTTGCAAGTATCACTATGCAGTTCGCGGTAAATGTTATATGGCAAATCCAGAAGTTACAATTTCTGAGCCAAATAATTCCAATGCTGGCACATCTCAAGGTGAAAACCAATCTGGCGGATCTAATCAAAATCAGAACACGTCCACTAATCAAGGTGAGTTGATTAACTCATTTTCTCAACGTTCTATGTGATTATGATGCTCAAGTAAAACAAATTTTTAATGTTGTGAACAGCATGTGAGCGAAAATGTATATATATCAGGCACATTTTATCATGACATAATAATATAAGGTACAATTTTCTTTAAGGATCAACTAACAATCAAAGTCCACAACAAACCGATAACAGCCAACAAGGGGGCTCCAGCCAAAGCACATCCCAACAAAACCAAGGAGGGTCCGAACAGAATCAGCAATCTGGCGCAAATCAAAGCCAGCAGAGCGGTTCCGAACAAGCTAATAATAATCAGGGTCAATCAAATGCAAATGAAAATCAACAAAACCAATCATCCGCATCGTCTCAAAATGGATCATCTGGTTCTTCACAAAATGGTTCTTCTGGAACATCACCAAACGGATCTTCTGGATCATCCCAAAACGGATCGTCTGGATCATCTCAAACCGGATCTTCTGGGTCATCACAAAATGGTTCTTCTGGATCATCACAAAACGGATCTTCTGGTTCATCTCAGAACGGATCCTCCGGGTCGTCTCAGAGTGGCTCTTCTGGATCATCACAAAGTGGATCCTCTGGCTCATCCCAAAATGGTTTTTCCGGGTCATCCCAAACCGGATCTTCCGTATCATCTCAGAATGGATCTTCCGAACCCGCCCAAAACGGATCAACTCAAAGTACTTTCAATCAAACGCAAGCTACTGGTCCAGCTACCGAACGTCCAGGAACGTTAATTAATAATGAATGTGCCTCTAGTGGATTTGTGGGCGATGAGCGAAATTGCCAAAAATTCTACAGATGTGTTGATAACGGACGAGGCGGATATGTAAAATACGAGTTTAATTGCGGCCAAGGAACAGTGTGGGATGAAGGAACGCAAGCCTGTAACTATCCGTTTGCTGTTAGAGGTAAATGTTACGTAGCTCAACCTGGACCAGTAAGTTCTGGATCCGATGTCAACAATAATGGTGCTCAAGGCGGGTCTCAAACTGGCAATCAGAACCAAAATGGGAATCAGGGACAAAACGGAAGTCAGGGCTCTAATGAGATCACGAATCAGAACAACAATGAAAATCAAAATTCAAATCAGAACGAAAATCAAAGCAATAATCAAAGTGGAAATCAAGGTTCTAATGGGAATCAGGTGCAAAATCAAAGTACTAATCAAAGCGGAAATCAAAACAATAATCAGGGCTCCAACAACAATGCAAATGAAAACTCCAATGTAGGTCCAAATCAGAATCAAAATAATAACGGAGGCAAGTTGTGCGCTTTTATCAATTTTTTTAATGTAATCGAAACGTTTTTCTTCAGGGACTGCTCAGACCCAACCTGGAATCCAGCAAGGCGCTTCGCAGCCAAGCCAAGGGCAGAATAACCAACAGAACGGATCAGAACAAAACCAAACTCCGCAGCCAGCTACTCAAGGGCAGATCATCAACAACCAGTGCTCACAGCCAGGTTATGTATCAGATGAGCGTGATTGCAAAAAGTTCTACAGATGCGTGGATAATGGCAGAGGAAGTTACGTAAAATACGAGTACAGTTGTGCAAATGGAACCGTTTGGGATCAAAGTATCATATCTTGCAACCACCAGTTTCTGGTATCAGGAAAATGCTATCGGCCAGCTGAACCTGGTCAGTAACTTTTCATCAAATTTGTCAATTGTTTCCATATTGATTATTTTTAGAACAATCATCTGGTTCTACTGACCAAACGTCCAATCAGAATCAGAATGGTGGATCAGATAACTCCGGTTCAAACCAAAACGGATCTGGACAAAACCAACCAGGTTAAATAAACTTTTGTAAAAAGATTAAATTTCACTAAATCTGCATTTTTTACAGGTGCCTCCCAACAGCAAAAACCTGGTCAACAACCGGTCACCAATCCAAGTGGTTCTAATGTAAATGGAAATCATCAAGGTTCATCAGAAGAAAACCAATCAGGTCAGACTCAAACCGGAGGGTCGAATGTAGGACAAAGTCAGACCGGAGAATCAAATCAGAGTCAGGCAGGACAAAGTCAATCTAGTGGGTCAACTGGATCAGGTCAGAATCAATCGGGTGGTTCAAGTCAAAATCAATCTGGGGGATCAAATGGAGCAAATCAAAGTCAAACCGCAGGATCCAATGGTGCCGGGCAAAACCCATCTAGTGGATCAAATGGGTCAGGTCAGAATCAATCCGGTGGAACTTCAAGTCAAACTCAACCTGGAGAATCAAATGGAACAAATCAAAATCAATCTGGAGGATCAAGTGGTACAAATCAAAATCAATTGGGAGGGTCAGATGGAGCTGGCGAAAATCAGTCCGGAGGATCAACGAGTTCAGAACAAACTCAATCTGGAGGAACAGGTGGAAATCAGTCTGGAGGATCAGGATCATCATCTGGATCAGGTCAAAGCTCGACTGGTCAAAACCCATCTGGTGGAACATCAACTTCTCCAGCTGTAGAAAAGCCAGGTCAAATCATCAATAATCAGTGTGCTGCAGGAGGATTTGTCGGAGATGAACAAAATTGCAAAAAATTCTTTAGATGTGTTGAAAATAGCAACGGAGGCTACATAAAGTATGAGTTTACTTGTGGTGAAGGAACGGTGTGGGATGAAGGTTCTCAGGCTTGCAACTACCCTTACGCCGTAAGGGGAAAATGCTACGTAGCCCAACCTGGTTTACCAACTTCTGGATCAACCGGCTCTGATATAAGTGGAGGATCTCAAACAACCGGACAATCCCAAAACGAGAATCAAAGTGGTTCTAATAACGTAGGTAAGTAATAATGTACAATACCTAGGTAGGACCTAGGTTAAGGAGGATTCCCTTAGTCATCACCATAATTTCGATTAATCATGCTTGTTAAAACCCTAATCTGATTTAGTCCTTTCGCTTGCAGGGTCAAACCAAAGTGAAGGAAGACCAAACCAACAAGTTTCTACAAATCCTCAAACTGGCACGCCACAAAACCAACCGCCAAATTCAAACAATTCTAATAGTCCTTCCACGCAGAATCAAAATGGCTCATCAAGCAACTGCAATAATCAAACATCCTCCAACCAAGTTTTTCCTGGAGAACTTCTCAACAACCAGTGCATAAAAGAGGGATTTGTAGCCGATGAGCAAAACTGTGCCAAATTTTACCGTTGTATTAACAATGGGCAAGGTGCACTAACAAAGAACGAATTTACTTGTGGAACGGGCACTGTTTGGGATCAGTCCATTTTTGCTTGCAACTACCCCAGTGCGGTTCGAGGAAAATGTAGTCAAGTTGCTTCGCAACCGTCACCCGGGGATGGTACGTAGAAAAATGTTTCACTGATTTTACTATGATTATCAAATTTACCATTCCAGGCTCGGCAGAAGCTTCTTCCCCTACTTCCTCACCCGAAGCTGCAAATTCTGGTTCTTCAGCGCCTGCTTCACCTGGTTCAGTCTCAGAGCTTTCCAGTTCAAGTGGGTCATCATCTCAAGTTTCGGGGTCGTCAGAGCCTTCCGGACCAAGTGGAGCAACATCTCCAGTTTCTGGGCCACTTTGCTCGCAAGATGGCTTCCTAGGGCACGCTCAGAATTGTTCCAAATTTTACAGATGCGTTGCAAATGCACGTGGAAATTACGACCGCCATGAGTTTTCTTGTGGCAAAGAAACAGTGTGGGATCAGCAAAGTTTGACTTGCAATTATCCATGGGCGGTACAGGGTGCATGCAGGTCGGAAACTCCCATTGCTGAGGTACGACCATTGTCAGTCATTTTTGGCCGAGCATTAAATAATCAATTTTAGTCTGGGAGTTCTTCAACCGATGAAAGTGGTACTTCTGGCACCATAAGTCAATCTTCTACCACTTCTGCTGGAACCACTGAAGTGAAACCTAGCACAGAATCTTTGACGACAATTACAACTACTTCATCTCCTATGAGCTCTAATTTACCTACCGAAAGTACTCAAGTTGCTACTGAAGTCACATCGAACCCAGATAGTACAACTGAAGGTAAGTGCTTGAAGCAATATTGATAACATTCATTGGTGCAATTTGTGCAAGAAAAATAAAGAAGAAAGAATTGGGAATAAGGCAGAAAACCTTTGCGAAAATTTCCACATGGATTGAGGCAACTAAAAATTAGTTTATTTGATTGTAACCAAAAAGTTACCAGTTCAGGGTTTTTTTTCAATTCTCAGCTCCATCATTTTATAAAGAGACACCAACGCATAGCAGGAAAATTATAGTTCCTTAAGTCTGGATATGCTACTTCCCAACCAAACGGAAAATTTGTTCATGACAAAGCTTGAAAACGACTGAAAAATTAAATAAATGCCGTTCAATTCTATGTAGTCGATTTCATAGCCAAAATTTTCATTTACTAAGATACGAGTAGACGGAAGATTCCATTGGAATCAGTGCTCCAAATAATAAATATACATTTTGAGATTGAAATAGAGGACACATCCATCCCAGTATCTACAAGATTACATTGCATGTAAAGTTTGACAAGATAATAAAAAATAGGTGCTTAGAGAAATTAACTAACAATATAAATTTAATAAATTGACTCGGTCGAAACTTGGAGTTAAGTTACTTGTTTGATCAACCTGTCACTTTAAAATGCACATGTACAAACGCAAATAATCCAATACGATAATCAATTTGAACAGATTTTACAACAGAAGCCACTAGTACAGTGAACATAGAACACACAACACTGCACACAAATCCGGAAAACACATATTACACTACGGAACCGAACGACCTTTCAACAACTACACCAGCCATTCTTGCAACCACTGTAGATGGAGAGAAAATTGAGAGTACTACTGATTATCAAACTACACCGCTTATCACTGGAACTACTGAATTCGAAAGCATTTCTACCACTGAACCTTTTCCGTCGACTTTGGATCCTCAATACACAAGTACTCACAGTGCAGAAGCTACCACACCATTTGAAGGCAATATGAGTACATCTTTTACAGTGGAAAGCACTACGCTGGATTCAGTAACAACTTCAGACAGTCAAAACACTTTTACTTCCACAACAGAACTATTTGAAACCACTTCGATGGATCTAAGCACACAATCAACATTGATATCTGAACACATAACACCGGCAAGTACCGAACTCACCACCATCCTCATGGAAAGTACCACTACAGAAGATCTTTTTGAAAATGCTAGTTTATCCACAATCCTTACCGAAACCACAACAGTTGCAGATATTGGAACCAGCATTCCATTTGATTTAGAAACCACTACACTTAGCATCCCCATTACAACCGATGATACAGTTTCTACTGAAACAGCTTCCAGAACTGAAGAATCAACTTCACTTCAAACCGACAGTACTTCTATCCAGTCAACTACACTAGTAACTACAGAAAACACTGAAACAATCACAACAGAAGCCTTCATGAGTACTGAAACCGAATTTCCGACTTCCATTACAACTCGAGTACCGAATACGAGTTCTGAAACAGAAGCTTCCACTGTTTTTGAGATTGAAAGCACTTCACAAGGTTCTACTGAAACGACTGCACCAAGCACAACTTCCTTACCAAATACAAATAGCGAATCAAATATTTTATCAACTGAATCTAATATGATTGAACAAACTACTACACAAAAACCCGAGTCCACTACAGATAATACTACAGAACAGCAACAAGTCACCACGGATGGTGACATTGAAAAAACTACACAAACCAGCGTTAGTTCAATGCCACCCACGGAAAATTTTATATCTGCAAATGAAACAGAAAGCACTACTAGTGCAGAAAGTGTAGAAACTTCAACACAATTAACTTTTACAACTTCCACGGGAGATCACACCACAATTAGTAGCGAAACATCCACTGGATCGAGTACACCGTCGGGAGGTAATTTATTCCTAAGGAAATTTGGGGACCGTTTGTTGATTCTACTTTGCACCAATTGATTAGGCACCGAACTCATTGCACCTTTTTGTGATAATCGCACAAAGCATGTTATGGCACAAGTTATTGTCAGTGTTTTTTGAGTACATTTTCTGAAATATTTCACCTTCATATTCGCCATGATTTCCTTAATGAGATTAATTGGAAAGTGTACTTGAAATAAACTAATTGTTACTAACAACTGAGTTGTTTCTAATGGGGATGTAATTGTTCTTGGTGTAATTAAAAGGATTTCGGTCGATTCCTAGATGAATCATCTACTAATATCAAGGACCAGGTGATGAGGATTTGGTACATGCACAGACCTTTTAAGCATCTGAATACATTGACATTAATTCACCAGTAAATAAATGTTATTAACTTTTCTGTTGGTGTCTATCTAATTTGAAATTCGAAAAAATATGAGGAATTGATTAAAGCTGATTTTCCCTTTACAGGCGGCTCTCAAATGGAACCTTGTCCCATTGGACAGCTGGAAGGCGATCAAATCGCTTTGGTATGTCCGACAGGATTTAGAAGACATCCGAAATATTGCAACCTTTTCTATCAATGTACGGCCAACGAGAAATCCCATGACTATAAAATATTGGTCTTAAGCTGCCCACAAGGTAACTAAAACATTTTGAGTTGCATGACAGATAGTTACTAGAATCATTGAAAAATGAAGTGTTTTTATCTTCTTCAATATTCTAGTGATTCGGGTAAATTTCACACTTCGAATAAATAAAATTTAAATTTAGTTTGGACTCACTTGTTGCAAATAGTTCACTCAGAATGCTGAAGAATTGGCATCTTCTTTTCTTTTCGGTATTTCAATTCTTGTTAATCACTTGAAAAGTAAATTATTTTTTATTTTTAATTAAACATTAATCGAAAATTATGAATTCGTATTGAGAGTTTATGTTCTGCAGTTTCCAACTTCTTTTGTTCATCTGTTGTTTTGATTATTTCACTCTGCGTGTGCATCAGCATACTATAATATTTACTTTGAATATTTTCACACTAATCAATTATCACACTAAATAAATCAACAACAGATACTTCGACTCCTTTTTAATTAAAATATTCTCCGTATAATGTCTCGAACAGCTTTCCCTGATATATTTACAATCCTTACTTCTTAGGCACTATTTATGATGACAAGATGATTCAATGTTTGCCCCAAAACGAAACTAGTCAGACATGTAGGGGACATATTGCAGAAGCGAGTTTATATAGGAAACTGGATATTAACGCAATTTCACCCGTAAGTATTGAGTTGAGGTTTTAAAAACTCAAAAAAAGAGTTTGGTAGTTGACAGGACTTTCTTTATCGAATTATCTGGTTGAAACCCAGAGGCTTGAAAACGGGCATAGTAAGCAAAAGACTTTGAAACACACAATCAACAGTCGAAAAACAGATCAATATTTTTATTCTAATAGAACAGAGTTTTTCAGAATAGCTAAGAAATATCTTATATGATTTTTGATAATTGGAGTTTTCTTCAAATCCAAGTTTATTGATCGTAGTCTATTTTTAATTCCACTAGTGCAGATTTCACTAAAAATGAGAAATTGTTTCCTTTAATACATGGGCAAAATGGATCAACTTCGAGCAATCTAGGAATTTTTCCTTCACTACATTTACTTATTAAATAGACTACTTTTTACATTTGTTATTTACTGAAATAGTTACTAATTTTGAGATAAAAATTAACTCTAAAAATAACACATTTCAAAATGTATGTATGTAAATAGTAAAAAAATACATACTTGTTTAATTGTCTTCTTCACTTGTTCCACATTTGTTTATTGATATTAGTTTGATTACGTAAAATTATATATAAAAATATGTAATAATAATTATAATAATTTTTATTTGTCAGAAAACACATTATTTAATACACTCTTAGGACATTGTAAGCAGACTTAAAAACGAGTGTCAAATATTATATCATAGAAAATGAAAAGCCCATCTTTGTAGAAAAAAATATACTCATTAATATATTGTATAAGTATTGAGAAAATATTATATGGCAGTCAGAAAAAAACAATTAAAGATTTTTTCTGTAAATTGTTCATTAAACGCTTTTGCATTATAAGTCACGTTTTAAAAAGCGCCAACAAAATAACTTTAATCACTTAATTGATACAATTGTTACGCACATCTCTGAATAGTTTGCTTATCAAATTTTAATCTCATTTTAATGATTATGTAGTATAAACCACTTTAAGACAGCTTATAATATGTGAGTTTGGATTTTGTCAAAAATTTCCGTTTTATAAAACAAATTTTGCAGACAAAATATTTAAATTTGCTTTAAACTTTTGCTTTAAACTGATTGTTAATTTTTTTAATTTTTGGCTTACCCACAAAGTTAATAAATTTTTGGCAATACGTATAGAAATAATACATTTTATTTGCTAATATATGTTTTTTGATGTATAGATTCAAATAGAGACTCGGAAACCACTTTGTCCGTTTGAAGGGTCGCATGAAATTGAATCAACAATGGATTGTTCACAGCAATTTGTAAAATGCCAAAGAAAGACAAGGAGTCTGCAAGGATTCCTTTATCAATGTCCAGAGGGATTTGCGTACTGGCAAATAAGTCGGTAAGTAATATTTCTTATGGTGTTTGAAATGGTTGCGAAATGTTCTTAGGTTTGTAGAAAATTTGCTTACTTCGCAATTTTATTTCATTTTACATTAGTAGGTTTTTATTTATCTAACGGTTTCAAATGTTTCGCTCTATATAATTTGCCTTCAGTTTCCATTAGACATGGTGTAGTTTGAAAATGAAATATTGTGTTAAAACATACTTTACGTTAAAAACTGAAAAGCGGAATATTGAAATTTACTGACATAAAAAAGTTATATGCAACATGAGTTATACTTACGCAAATAATTTCCACAGTAGATTCGATTACCAAAAAAAGTGTTATGGGAGAACCAGAAATTGAATCGTTGCTTAAAGATAGTTAACATTCATGAAAACGGTTTTAACATATTTTTCTATAAATCGTTAACGCCGCTAATTTGGAAACGAAGCATTTTCACCCTTTCGCGAATTTCATTTTATCAAAAAAAAACTAAATTAGCCCCAGAGAAAATATACTATTTGAGCATCTAACATTAAGTAATCAGATATATTATGTATGTAATCAGATATAATGAAGAAGAAATATTATTCTCATGAAAGACTCTGGAAAACTAAAATCCTAAAATTTATACTAAAAAATTTCGAAAATATTCAAAATTGACTTTACAGACAATGCGAGAGAACATCAAAACTACTTCACTGCTCCGGTTACAACATGCAAAGAAGCAAATGGCAGATACCGATCGAGTCGATCAACGTATCTTACAGAAGAAGGAAAGACTTAACATTGCCATTATAATATAGTAATTAAATATATGTAAAATACTACTGCAGAACAATTGCAATTGGAAAAACATCTGTATCAAAATATGCCATATTTGCTACCACAACTTGGTCCTTCAAATGTATTGTATCTTTATTGTTAAAGCTAAGATAGCCGAATTATTTTTAAGGATATCGAGATTTCGAATCTTTAAGAATAATTTACTTGCGACAATAAAAATGAATGTTCACATATTTTTATCGTCGCTACCGCTATTGGGAAGTGGTAATGGGTAGTTTTAACGTAGTTATTAATTTATGCCGTTTTGTCATTTTGCTTGATAGCAAGTGCCATGATGTCTGAACTGAGTAAATTATTTATTTATTATATTATCTTGTATTTAAAAATCGCATTTGAATTTTGAATCGAAACGTGTGCAATTCCTACTGTATTAAAATAAACGAAATATCATAAAGTGTGTTTTACTATTGAGTATTTTGATTCCAGGAGCCTTATAAACCTTTGCGCGTTGTTCATCAATTGCATATAAAAAAGGAAACCTTGGTGCAAAACAAAGACAATAATTTAAAAAAATCAATTTAAGCGACTGCCGTTGTCTTGGAAATAATTTAATATCACTGTATTTACAATATAATATTATACAAATGTTTCTTAACTAACTTTACAACAAAGTCATACTTCATCTGAACTACATTCATGCATCACAGTTACAGTTGTAACGTTAATTCCTTTTAAGGTAGATCTTGTGCTACTTTGCCTCTGGAAAATGCCCCTGGGTGTTCTGGTGCTCATTTTGTGATGAAAGGATGAATTTCGTTTCTTCCTCAACCATTTACAGAACAAAATTTCACGCATTCCCCTAAAATAAATAAATTATATCCCTTTTCTAATTGCAAATTCTTTGACTTTCGAGAATTCTATAACTTACCTTCGAAAATTCTTGGACAGAAAAGCGTAGAGTAAAGGATTAACACTAGAATTGAAGTAAGTACACAAGGCTGTTAAAGGTGTTAGAACGGCGCTGAAATTTGAGTTTCCTTGGTAGTTAGGTGACCAATACTGCCACATTTTTCTAGCATGAACCGGCAGATTGCAGATTGCAAAAGCCCCAACCTAAATTAAAAAACGAATTATTTCAAAATATAAAATAAATCGCTCTAAAAGTTGGACATAGAAAACAATTAGTTACCATAATGATTAGCATTTTGATTACTCCTTTCCTTGCTTTGAGCACGTTTTCACTGTAGGCGGGACTGTTTCCATTACTAGCGTGAGTCGAGCTTCCAGAGGTCCGAATTTGAAGTTGTGGCTTGGAATATGGAGATTGTGGAGTTCCACAAGGAGTTGCTCCATTGGTAGTGATCGACTGAAATGCGTAAAAAATGGTATTTTTATATAGAAGTAGGTAAGCATGTTTTCTGATTTGAAATATTTTCGAAGTGGACTAGGCTGAAGAAATGAAATAGTTTTAAAGTACTTAGGGTGATTTTTTGAAAATGATTTCATCCTGACGTTTGCTTATAGGAGTGGCTTGCGGCCTCAGATGTGTTTCGCTCAAGAGCTTTATATGTGTAATCTGTAGAACGGAACACATCTGACGAAGCGAGTCACTTGTGTTTGTGAAACGTTAGGAACAAATTCTTATCCACAACGGCCAAAAATAGCCAGAAACGAACCAGTTTCAGATTGAATTGTGCTAAATAACTCCTTCAAAGTGGATGTAGAAACTTTAGTTGCCAAGAGCGGAGACAATAAGGAAACTCTTGTAAATGTTTGCCGTTGATGCTTTCCTTTAATACAAACTTTGCGAAATGCGTAAATAGCTTCAGGGTATTAAAGGGAGTTTTGCAGATTAGAGAAAGACTTTTGTAGCATAGGCACGGTGTTGTGCTTAGCCTGCCGAAAGTGAATCGAATTTTTGCAAAGCAAGCAAAATCCTAATAAACAGTAGTATTTCTATTTTTACTTTGGTTTGTTCATTATTTTTAAGTTTCATTTTTTAGAAAATGTTTTAGAAAATTATTTGGTTGCTCGATTTGTCGATTTGACTGCTAAATATTTTTTTATATTTCTGGAAGATATTTGAAGAATTTTAAATTTTAATATGTACCTATATTTTTTATCTACAACACTGAAATTTCGATGTGTAAACTAAAACTTTTTACCGCTTGAAAATTTCTTTTCACTTATGAACAATAAGTGCACTATAATGGTGCGTTCAGACCTCACGAGCCGCGCCAGATCCGAGCCTGAGCTGCGGCAAAATATCTTTAATGTTGCGTCAAAACACCGACAGACAATTAATTTTCTCTCGATTTTTGACGAAATATCAAGAAAATTTGTACCGATCAGGCTCGGATTAAATTTTCATTTTTCAATTACTAATGTTATAATCCGATTTCTCCAAATCTGGTTTTTTTTTGTTATCTCCGCATATATGACAATTATTTGTTGTTTTCTTCTTTCTACTTTCGGAAGAATAAAAATTAGAATCATTAGTGATATCGGACCAGTGTTCAATAATTTGAATAAGTAAGAATATGATATTTGTTTGTTTATAATATTCAAATATGATCAACAATGATTGAAAATAGTTCTTTTATGAGTCTATTGAAAATGCGACTTTGGTTTCTATTCATTATTACATAACTTGATTCAGTAATAATATTACTTCTATAAGTTTGATAAGTTTTGAAACTTACGTTTTTTTATCAGTAGCTTCTATAATTTGTTCCAAAGAAACTATTTTTTGTTGTTGCGTTTACTCTTCTTGACTTGTATTTAGAAAATATCCATCCACATTTTCCTACTAATTATCTGAATTGTGGATGTTTTTATATCAGAATCATACAACCATTAATTTACTGTTTTCAAGGCAAAGAACAAAAGAAACTACTAACGTCAATGGAAACATTAATTGAAAAAATAGAACGAACTTAACAGAAGTTCGTCACACAATGATCTTGCTGAGAGAATTAAAAACTTAAAATGATTCCTGTTCCTACTTCTCTTCATATTTCTCGTTCCATAGTGTAGTTATTTTTTGCTGGACTTTATATAATCTTCACTTTATGTCATGATTGAATTTTATTATTACACTAGTTTTAAATAATGAAATAATAACCAATGAAAAAATCCTTAATGCTTACCTTGTCATTCCTTTTGCGCGACGATTGTTGTCTACAGAGCGTTTTATACTGACTACTATTTGAAGATGCGTCCAGCTGCTTTTTCAGTTGCTGACTGCTATGCCAAAGACAGACAGCAATGCGGCTGTACAACAACTTAAAAGTAAACAATATAATTATATCGGGGATTTACAATTAATAAATTAAAAATTGCATAGCATATAAAATTAAATTAATGATGTTGAAATGATTCAAGTGTCGCTAACCGATGTATTATTTGCTAACTGATAACAGAACATATTCACATTATCGCTGCTTTCTTTCATAATCTCTAACTGATCCAACCGTAAATGATCCAAAACTGAATAAATGGAACACACTTTTGCAATTAATCGGTTAATCAAATTGTGATTGATTTAGAACGCAGTTTTTTCATTGGAATATTATAAAAAAAGTTCTTAAGTTTTCCTTTAAAATGTATGATGAATGAGCAAAAAACTCAATCACGATTTTTGTTATGAATTTATAGATTACAGTTTTATTATAAATATGAAGTTAGTACTTTATAGAAACGTAATAGAAAGTCTGTGGCACAGTGGGACACCTTTCTTTGAATAGTTTGTTATTGTTAATTAGTTCTAAACAATTTTTATGTTCGTTAAAATATCTCTTTTCAAACTTCAAAGATAAGTAACATTATAATTTCGGTGAGAGTGAAATGTTATAGTTATATTAATCCACTCACTGCTTCGGCTCTATTTAGAAGTTCTAGAAACTTGAATATATAGGTACAGTTTTGCAATGTATTTGCAAAGTTTTCTCTATATATAGAAATAATATATGGAATATATAAATGTAAATTCAGCTTCCTGAAGATCCAAACTATAAGTTTAACACCTAAAGGATTTTATTTGCAGAAGCGCTAATTTCGGAACAGTTCCGGACGGAAGTTGTATAACTATTGCGACTCTTAAACATTAACAGTGCAATAGTTAATTTTTAATTTTACTCCTTATTCCCTAATAAAGTCAACATTGTACAGATGAATCAACGCTTTATTGAAAATGCCAGAAAAATTTAGCGCCAGTAGAACGTGTTGCAATAAAAGCCAGCAGTGTTAAGTCTGCTGGAAACCATTTAAGCAACCGATTACATCCGAAATCTCATTTTACTAGAAATATTTCATGGGATTCATATTTTCGGTTAAATGTTATTTCGTTTTTGCAATCTGGTGAGCTTGCAAGCAAAAGTTGCTTTAACAGACTGGGGAAAAGACGCTGAAATGCCCTATTTATTCAAATTGCCTTTCTTTAGTCGAGAGTCATGAAAAGAAAGGTTTGCCGGGAAAGTTTGCTAGAGCCATCGTCGAATACTACGAGAACTATAATAGGAAGCACTAAAACGAATGTATTATTTGCAAGCAATTTAAGAGAACAAAATGCCCATTTTGCTTATCACCCATAAATATTGCACAGGACTGAAAAATGCTAACTAAAAGGACCTAGAGTCACATGTGTCGTAGTTCAATCGTTTGCGATCTTGGTGTACCTAGTTTGCAAAACGAGCAGGCGAAATAGTTTGATAAAATAATTCGAAATATTGCACTTACATGAAAGATAATATCTCGCTAGTCTGTTAATAAACACATGTTCGTCCTCAACAGCAATAATGTGATATGAATGGCGAAAATAATAAAAACTTTGCACTGAAAAATAAAGTTAAGAGAAACGATCAACCCGAATAATATTAGTAAAAACAGAGTATAGAATTCCTCGACAATCCTTGCCGCAAGTGAAAGTTACGCAGTTTAGAAGAGAAGAGACTACCGTGTATAGTGTAGGACATCCTTATGCGATTGCAAGCAATATTTTTGGTGTTTTAATAGCGTTGATTTATAAGTTTATGATATTTTATTAAAAATAGAAAATACTGCAGTTCCAGTTATTTTAAGAAGCAGTTTTTCTATAAGCTGGAAACTTTAGCTGGAACAAATGCGAAAACTGGAAGGTGGATAATATTTCTCAAAATTTCCTAAGCACCTCAAAATTTTATTACACTTTCCTACATCTTGACAAAAAAATATAGCCTTTAATGGGTAGTTGAAACCACTTTCACATGTTTTTTTTTTATAATGCAGCACTCGGAGAGTTGAAGGAATCTATAATAAATAAATCCTATAAACTAAAATATTTAAATTAATTAAAATTATTTTACATGTAACTATGTCTCAATTAATAATTTTGGTATTCAGCATTAAAAGATTAAAAGTATGGAGTATTGGTTAAAAAAATTGATTAACTTTGTAAATGCACTGTCTAACATATTATGAGTATATTTTGTAACAAGAGCATTGACTGAATAAGAACGTGGGCCAGCAAGGCCTTTCAATCGAAGAAAATAAAAGCGGGATAATATGTAAACGAGAATGCCTATTGGAGTTGGAGACCGGAAATAATTATAGATAGAAATTCTCGATATGTATTATTTCTCAATATAAAAACCATTTGCAAATATGTAAGAATCATCTAGTGCTTCCAGCTAAGAGCACTGAAGACCCTTTCATTTTCAAAAAAAGTTTCAATGTTAATTATTAAAAAATAATAGACAAACCGCTAAAAACATGTTAGTTGATTCTTGATTTTCATCTGGTTGGTAACGATTTTCCAAGAACAGAAAATAGACATTAATTTTTGCCTAATTTTTTAAAAGATCGAAATTGGGGCAATTATTGAAGTTAAATGTATAAATGGATAAATGGATGTTTGGCTTTCAGACGCCAGCGTTTGAATCAACTGCAGACTTAGCGGCAATTTGGAAAGTTTCAAGTAAAATTTAAATTTCAAAATTTACTGATCTTATTAAGTTTAAATTAACAAACTTCTTAAGTTTAAATGTAGAGCTGAACAATGTTAAAAAGAGAGAATCAAGGTGAACAGTTAAACTTTTTTGTTAAAAAACTAATTATTTGGAAACACTTCTCTTCATATTCTCAAAACTGAACACTAGCTCGATCTTTGTCTAAATAATTTCCTGTAGGTATTGGGATGAATGGTTTCAACTTACACGAATAATTACTATAGCAATATGTTTTTCAACAAAAATTCCTAAATATTTTGCTTTGATTTTTTTTCTATTTCAGTCAAATGTACACTTTGTTCAATATTTGCTTGAGCCAAAAATATTCTCCTGCCTTTTTATAGGTTAGTCAATAATCTTGCCTGAACAAATATTTGAGTTGACTTTAATATTTAAGGTGATTAGGATTAATACTGAGTAAGATTATGTCGATTTAGGTGCTTTCTAAGCCTGGAAAATCCGACAAAGCTCCTGTATATAAAGAAAACTATATATAATTTTTGCTCCTCATTGTCAAGTTTGCAAAAGCTAAAGCCTTCCTAACTATAATAGCAACAAAAAAAAACGTCTTCAGAAACTGCAGCTAATATTTCAGTATATATGGTAATTGGAATAGAAACTCGAGAAACGAGAAATCAAATTAAAGTTCTTAAAACAAAAAAGCTTAGAAACAGATATAGCGAGAAGCCGAAAAAATCTACTTACCGACATTACGCCCAAAGGAACGACATAGAAGAGGCCAAAATGAATCATATCGAACCATTTTGAGTTGTAAAGTTGCCGATTTAAAATGCAAACTGTTTCATTGCCATTCAGTATAGCGCTGGCAAAAATTAATTTTGGAATGCTGTATAGTACGCACAAGGTCCATACGATACATATTATAATCTGAAAAATAAAACGCCACAAAAACTTAGCATTAATCGTGAAATAATTATACTATTTTTTCGCTTGTAATAGGACCTTTCACATGTTTTTTAAGCTTTAGATAATTCAAACCTGTTCTCGTTAGGTTTGCATGCAATATTTTTACACTATGCATGAGTTACGCATCATTTACAAAATGTACGTTTGATTCCCAGAAAAATATGACTTCAAATATCGTTCAGATTCATATTTATTTAATTTATATAAGTGTATTTCATTTTAATTAAGATATTATAAAACAGCGCTCCAAAAGCTTGAAAACTGTATCTTATCGGCGCCTAAAACCTAATGATGCTGTTATTATTGATCGGTTATTGATTTATTTTCTAGAAACCTTTAATTTGAGAGTTTTACCCGTATATTCTAGGAAAAGATAGCAAACTAATCTCGGTGGCTTACCTTCAATCTATTCGCTGTCAATATCTGTTTGCACTTAATGGGATATAAAATAGCAAAGTACCTCTCCGTGCAAATCACTACCAAAATGAAAATGCTTGCTGTATTACTTAGTGATTGAATAAACATGTACATTTTACATAAAAAGTTTCCCAGGATCCAACTGGAAAAAATAATATAAAAGTTTAATTAATTGCATGAATTTATTGTATTATAATAAACAATGCAATATGTATCAAATGGGAAAAATAACATATCAATATAATAGTTTTAAAACAAAAATGAAACTGGATACAAACCAAATCATAAAACGTATTAGATTTTAGAAAGTTTCAATCCATGGTTCTGAATCACTCTGTATATGTATATTTTTCTATACTGAACTGCTTTAAACTTTACATATCGGAGTATAGCTTAATATAAATGTTAAATATAAATAACAGTTCAAATTAATAAATCAGGTTCATTGCGTTAAATAAAAAAATAACTATTTTAGAGTTTATAAACCCAATGTATAAATCACCTGCTTGGTAGTGTAACAATCCAAACACATACATTTATTATTAATTCAGTTTCCTCAAAATTACCTGCAATGCAGAGTCATGCCGTTTGAAAGTTATGGATGCTGAAAATTTACACTTTCACAGCTGATAAATATTAATATTCTGTATTTTACTTTAGGGCTTTTAAACGCTTAAATTGTCACCCAGTGCCTGCACTCATGAAACGACATGACAGTTAAAGAATATCTTCTATGTAAAATGACAAAGGGTGTCTCATTATTTCGCGATTATTCTTCAACTATCTTATTAAATTTCAATTTATATTTGCAATTAATATCGTATAATTTGTGATAAAAACATTTTCCTTACTAAATTGCGTATCATTCAATACAATTATCCATTAATGAAATACTCGTTAAATTGAAACATACTGGCTACTTACTTACCTATCTATCATGTAGATTAGAAGGTTTTGGTAGATACAGAATAGTGCCACGCATAAATCTGCGCCTGCTAAATTAGCTAGGAAGAAATTGGTGATTGATCTTAGTCGTCGGCTTAGCATTACCACCAGGATAACCAATAGATTTCCTGGAAAAAAATAATTAGATTACAGACCAATATAATAACATTTAAGTCTAAAAAAGGAAAATTTGAATTTTTTCTAGTATATAATCAAATGTAACAAATTATTACTATATTCTAGCTGTAACTATTACTCATTTAAAATTTATATCTCTTAAACGAATACAGTCCAGATTAAGAAAGTTTAAGCTAAATATTTAGTTTTAAAGATTAATTTTTCTCTCAAACACAAAATACCACTACTAGATAAGATGCACTTGAGACCAACTTATCGCATTGAAATTCGTTCTGTTTGCCCCCGTGTACGTTTAGCCTCAAAAGCATAATCCAGATTTCTTTTTAGTGCAATTAGCGTGCATACAGTCGACGCATTTGCATCTCCATTCTCGATGAAATTATGATTCCTTTGGTTTTCTTAAATAAACGCCGCTTTTCATTAAGTCGTATGTATGATGGGATTAACTACAAAGTGAAATATTTCGTTTATAGACCACTTTTTATAGAACACAGTTTTTCACCAGGACCACCACCACAGACTGGCTCAAACATGCAAAACCTTTATATTTTAAACAATTTTAATACAGTCGGGCATTCTTGAGCAGCTCCAAATTCCTCACTCACATTCAGCCAGGAAGGAAAAACTTTACAAAGGTTCTTGCCGTTAAATTGGCTAAAGAGAAACTTACTAGGAAGATGTAAGTGTAATGTTAATCAATGTAAGAGTAAAGTACAGTAAGTACAATATTCCGTTTTAAGTGGTATTTTAATCGACTTTATCTCATTTGATTTAAGAGTACCCGACTTTCATTTCAATCTGCGTCCATATAGCGGTATAAAAACTATATAAAATATAGTTTTATATAGTTTATACAGAACACATTTTTAAAGATAGAGAATCCGATAAATGGCCAAAATTGGGCAGAATTCGATTGCCTATTTATTACCGTTTTCAAAATTTAAGTACCCGACTTGGTTCCTGAAATATCCTGAAAAGACAAGAAATCGACACTTTTTTAGTTATCACTTATTACGTAAACTGCGTAACTTAGAAACAAAGTTAAAACTGCCCTTAGTACAACTTTTTGCGAATCCAATTAACTAGCACTCGATATCATAGTCAACTTGATTTACGAGATAAAAAATAAACTTATGGTTTTTTAAATGGTAGTCATAGTTGGCTGTGGGCCTTTTAAAATCCTTATTTTGTTCTGAATTTAACGATATAATTGTTTGTATGTTTTCCTCATTTTGTTGCCGTAAAACTTCAAAAGAAGATGAAAAATGTGTAGTAGGCTATGGAAACAAGAACTATATTATCACACAAAGCACAAAACAATAATAAATCGTTTAAATTAAATGTTCAAATTGACTTCCGTTTACGTCCAGGCATWTTTTGGCATCTTCACATTCAACTCGTGAGTTGTGTGAAGGTGCACTATCATGTTGRAAATATGCCAATTTTCGATACAATGCTAACGGAAAACTATTCAACATGTCTTCAAGTTCATTTGGTAAAAAGTGTAAATATCTTTCCATATTTAAATTGTGATTATAAAAGAATGGATCAATAAATTTATCACTAAAAATGCCTCACCAGACATTCAGAAAAAAAGCACCTTGATCTCGCCTATTTTCAATTAGATGATGATTTTCATTAGCCCAGTAAACAGTATTGTGTCCGTTAATTATTTCATTTTTGTTTTGTGCTTTGTGTGATAATATACATCTTGTTTCCATAGCTCACTACACATTTTTTATCTTCTTTTAAAGTTTTACGGTAACAAAAGGAGAAAAAACATTCAAACAGTTATATCATTAAATTCAGAAAAAAATAAGGATTTTAAAAGGCCCATAGCCAACTATGATTACGATTTAAAAAAGCATAAGTTTATCTTTTATCTCGTAAATCAAGTTGACTATGACAACGAGTGCTAGTTTATTGAATCCAATACAAAAAGTTCTACCAAAGACAATTAACATGTTTTCTAATTTAAGCAGTTTACGAATTATATGATAATTAAAAAGTGTTGATTTCTTGCCTTTTCAGGATATTTTAGAAACCAAGTCGAGTACCTAAATCTTGAAAACGGTAATGAATAGGCAATCGAATTCTGCCCAATTTTGCCCATTTCACGGATTCTCTATCTTTAAAAATGTAGAAGTTACCCATACAAAGGTTCAGGAAATGGCCACCCTGTATACACCATACAGAAAGGTGATATATACATGTTGTTTCAACAAAGTTTTTTTAAATATCCTTTTTATAATATATCAATAAAGTATAGATTTTTTTATGGGAAAACGTCTTCTTCTTTTAGTCTTTCAGCTCATGTTATTACCGAAATTTACTGTTACATTTAGACTGAAGAAAATAAAACCGAATTAATTTTCTTTACATTTTCTTTTCTGTATCCTCCAGTATTCTATAAGGGCCAAGGAAGGGATCGGAATCGGGATTCTATAGTTTGTCTTGTTAGGCCAAGCGAGTTCAATTGGGTAAATTGAGCCTGGAGCTTTCCTGGATTTATTGCAGAATTTTAGCTGTTCTTGTCATTTCTTTGCGCTCCTACAGAAGTTCGTTGGATTGATTCTATAGTGGATTCTCCAGATGTTTTATTATTTCCTGCGTAGTGTAATCTGTTTGGTTTTCTGTATGTATTTTTAAATTTTTTAAAAATTATAAAATAAATGTTTTTTTAAATGTTTGTTGCATTTTTGGAGCCGAAACATTTGTCTTTTAATGTAAATTATTTGTAATGTTCAGTTTATTCAGTATTTCGCACATGATTTGTAAATTTTAATTTTTTGTTCGACTGTTATCCCCAAGTTTTTAAAGTCGTTACTGGATTTACTTTTGTGATCATTTGCTATCTTTGTTGGAAAATTTTAAACCTCCATTAACTGTCTTATTTTGACGTCTTCGGATGTTAAACCGCTGTATTAAAAATGCAATTTATTTTCAAACTTCTTATTAAAAAACACTACAGTACTTAGCACATTGAAATGTTACTATTTTATACAATCATTTTTCTACTATTTATTAATATAACTGGAAAAGCCCCGAACTTAATATTAGTAGCCATGCGACTTCCGAAAAATTTTAGAAAATATTTGTGTTGAAAACTAAAATAAAGCTTTTGAAACAATGTCTTATCAAAGCAAACACGTTAAAGAATAAAAAAAGCATTTAAAATTATAATGTATATTCGATTGGAAAGTGCTTTTGATATTGTTTTTGATACTATTATTTACTTTTTACCTTTGCCTTGGATAGAGTTTTTCTCTGCAATAAAATTAAAAACATATTTAGCAGTTATAATGTTATGTATGTATATTTTGTCTTGTAATCTGTCTCGTTTTGGGTTTATATTGGTTAGTTTTTCGTTTGGCTTTAGTTTTGTGTTCCTGTAGTCTACATATCAGTTGTTTACAGAAGGGTTTTGCAATTTCGTGCAAGTATTTCGCACATGTTTGAAACTTTTTTGAGTTTTAGTTTATTTTTGTGATCATTTGCTATTTTGTTGGAACATTTGGAATTTCAGTCCAATTTGAGTGTGATCTCCGTTAGTGTTTCTACGTTTTTCAACACCATTTTGGGTGGCTTCTAAGAATTCATGTTTTGTCTAATTATTATTTTTATATAAACTATGACTTTTCTTTCCCACTTTTATTTCCTTATCTTCTATTTTTCACTTTTTTTTGAGACTTTAAAGCATTTTCAATTCAATTCAAATGAAACCCCTGTTTCAATAGCATTTATTAAATTCGCTGTAATATTTGAATTAACTTTTGTTAAAGTTGTTCTTCGAATTCTTGAAGTGGTTCGAAACACAAGAATAATATTTCGGAAAATTATCCTAAGCAAACCTTAAATTTTAACGTTCACTTTAAAAATTACCATTTCATTCGAGGACCCGTCAAAGATCCACTTTTGAGGCCCTTAATTAACACATTACTTTAAACAGGACGCTGGAAAAAATCATCGTAATTGCATTTTATTATTAATTGCATATTAAATCATTTTAAATGCTGTGGAAAAAGTAGGTGCACTTAAAATCCTATGAGGAAAGGAGCAGACCCGTTTAAAAAAAATGGGCTTTTTGTGAAAACTTGCTGACTTTGCCAAGGTTGAAATATTCTAGTCTTTGTTACGACAAACGAAATCAGTGTGAGGTTGATAAGTACGACTTATCTTCTCGTTTATTTAAATTTTGAAGTGCGCTCTCGGGCCCAGAAGATTTGCATTTAAATTGACAAACTCTTCAAAAATGCATACTAACCAGTTTACGTTTTGCAGCAACAGACACTTTTTAAAAGAAAAGAACAGTAATAACCCAAAGTTCACCGATCTCATTGTTGTGGGATGCATATCGCATAATTCTACGTCTTATTTTGCGTCATTTATTTCTTCATCATGTTTCCAATTATCAATAAATTTCAGATCGCCATAAATTATATTTTTATTGCTCGGATTTGAACAACATTTTAAGTATGTCGCTCTCGATGAGCGAATGATTGATGGATAATGAATCACAGTTAAGCTTAATTTCACATAATATTAGAAAAATCAATTATCTTGATTGAAATATTTTGCAAATTATATAAATACTAGAAATATTGACCCTTGCGAGAAAAGGGTTAAGCAAAGAGAAACAGGGAACGAGAAATTAACATGAAAACGTGTTAAGTAAATAGATTATGCCTTAATTTTCCAAATTGCGGAAAAATGTTATTTCCATGCTTGAAAATAGGTGTGACAGGTCATTTTTCTGTAACGGGTTACAACGTTCCAGTTTTACCTTGGTCTTTTACCAGAGGTCAGAATACCGGGTGACAAAAAAGTTAAAACCGTTTTTTGGATATCGCCGCAAGTGGCTTTTTCTACAACTTGATCAAAATCTGATGGGACATTTGGATTTCTTATGCTCAAAAACCCCTGTATACCAAATTTCGTTAAAATATGCAGCTCCGTTCAAAGTAGAATAACGAAAAACTGAAATTAAAATGTAACTTTGACGCCCTGTATGTCGGCAACCGTCAACTTTCGGACTAAGGTAAGTTGTGTTAAATCATCATATTTTCACCCCAGAAAATCAATAAAAAGAAACCATGTGTGAAAATGTCTGCGTATCACGCTACATGTGTTTTTTCGAGGTTTAGTGAGTTTTATTTCAATTTAATTTTATCTTAATTGAAGCCCTGCACTAGTCAAATTTTTTTGATACATGTTTATTTCCAGGCAATTGCCTGGATACAAAAAGTTCATTGCAATTAATCGAATACTTATAGGTGGAATATTGGTACAAGAAGAACAGTAAGAATGGGTCATTTTGAGGTAGAGTTTATTCACCGAGCTCCAGAAGGACCTTGGCGAACACTTCTTCGAATGGCTTCTTCCTGTGTCAACCGATAGTGGAGCAAAACGTTGTTTTTGATCGACCGATGAAGCCAATTTCACACGACATTTCATATTAAACAGCAGAAAAAAACTTGTTTGGGCGGAAGAAAATTTGCAGTCAATACTTGCTCGTAATATGTGGACTGGCACTGTTGAGGACCAATTGGTTGGGCCATAACATCATCGTTAATCTGCGGATGTTTTCTACAATACATCCTGCCAAAACGTCTTAAAAATTCTTCTGTTTGGATCCAATGTTTGGACAACATTGGATGCGAGCAGAAAAGGTGTCGTGATCCCCTAGGACACCTTTAAGGTCTAAGACATTTAGTTTTCCTTTGTGAGGACACGTAAAGCTTATTGTTTATGCAGCGCTAGTCGAAACATAGAATCTGTGTGATGTTTCAGATTAATCAGAACAACTATCAAATTATCAGTTGAGTCCGCAGAAACTATGAACCATGTTTGGAACAGGTGCAATCACGTCCAAGGACCACACTTTGAACAATAGCAATTCTATAAGTGTTTTTATGTACAACTAAATTAAAATACTAGATAACATATTTTGCACATAACGATCTAAGCGGTATAAGACCGTATTCCTCATTAACGGGGCATTTTCGGACATTGGTTCTTAAAATCAAATGTCTCGTATTGCTGTACTGGAAAATCGCCATTTGTTTGAACCTATAGCTAGGAATCCCCCTGTATGAATGCTAATTTTGCAAGAAATACCTTCTATACCACAAATGTGTTTAAAAAACCTAAAAATATAAAACAGCTTCTTTGGACCAGTAGTAAAATAGCAGTTTTCACGAAAAGTGAATATATAAATCTATAAATCTTAAAAATAGTTATCCTAATTGGTGCGTCAGATACGCATATAGCAGAGAAAACATAATAAAATTTATTACTGGTGAATTTTTCACTCTCTTTTAATTGTTACCTGTCCAAATATTTGGTAGTGTTATCAAGCTATTTTACTTCAGTCGTATATTTTGATTAATGATTACTAAGAATTGTAGCCAAAAATTGGGCATTTGCGAAATAAATCGTTACACAAAATTCGAGTGTTCTTATTATCCATACTGTATTGAACCACTATCAAACAATTTAACAATGTTAACACATTTTTGTTCAATTGAATAATTCGTTATCGCTCAAGATAACTTAATATCTCAAAATGCAATTGCTTGTAAAATTTTAGTAATTTCTTTGTAAATGAGCCTTAGTTAGCTCAACACTCGCGATAAAACATTCGAGTGTATACTGGTAAATTGGCAAAGTCGGTTACCTTAATAAGTACTTACACAGTTCAGTTGAATATGAGAAATGAAGCTATTTGGATTACTATTTATCATGTTTTGTTCTACTTGGACAGGTAGAATTAATGTTTATATTATTATTGTATTATTAAGAATTTTTGCGTCATTACACAAAGTTAGATAACACCTGTACGCACTATTGCCAAAGAAAGAATTGGTGTTTCAAAATCCAAATAATTTCTGGGAGTAAATCTACCGGATTGATTCAGTTTTGGGTGAGGTTTTTCAGTTTACCAATTTTACCGAAACATGATATGACCACTTTGCAGAAATAATGCTCTTTTCTTCACATGTTTTACCTTGCTAACGCTTCTTCGATCAATTGCTTAAAAAGTATACTTTGTAATCTTTATAAATAAGATTTTATACTAAACAATGAAACGCATTTAATTTTAGATCTGCGACCCGAATATAATTGCAATATGTCCTTAGATGTAGTTGCTTCATGGAATTGTAATATTTAAACTGCGCCAATCTCGTTCTGAAGTATTATTTGCGACAAGCATGATTAACATCTTTTAATCTAATCGACTTGTAGAAAAAAAATACTGAAAGACAAGAATTGCTTGAACTCATTTGGGTGCATATAAGTAACAATTTTAGTGACACAAAAGTATTAAAACTGCAGAAATAAATAAAAAATACGTAAACTTTTGGCCTAAAAAGTCTCGTCTTCTGTGTGATGTTACCAGAAAGAAAATATGAATATGTTTTTTTATGTAAGCAAAACGTTATTAGACCTATTCCTTCCAAGGAGGTTCGGGCCTTAAATTTTGGTTATTTTTAAGCGGACATTTAAAACAATGCGATAATTGTGATCTACTAAATATGTCGCTCAGATCCTAAATACGTTATGTAGGTAATTACCCGCAACAACGTTAACATTCCTCAACAACATTTCATCCAAATTATTAATTCCAGCAAATTCAAGTGTGTCAATGAGATTATACTCTGAATGTAATTTAGTTTTATTTCTTAAGCTTCGAAGGCAAAATTTGATAAGGATAATTAGTCTAGTATGAGAACATACAGCTCGAAAATATAAATACCATATTTCGTTTACTACTAAATATGATTGCAAACGTTATATTTAGCATGGGCAGAGCTTTACAAAAAAGTGTTTTTCCCTAGGGCATACTTGCTTTCTAACTTGTGAAAAACAATCTGTAAACATAGAATTTGAATATTTAGTCGAATACACAATCATAATTGAAAAAGTCTGCAAAGAACCAAAGAATAAAAGGTGTTTTGCATACAAAATTAATTAATGGGTTTACAATTTTTTTACTTAACTTAATGTAAAATAGAAATCAATGTTCCACGCTTACTATATTTACTTCATATTTTGATAATTGATAAAATTGTTCTTGTAAGAGCCATAATTTAATGTAGCAAAGAAGAGGCTTATATAATTATTTCATTCGATATAATCGAAAATCATAAATCAATTAGTTTATATATTGAAACATTAAAGAATTATTAATTTGTTCCGATTACTCTCCAATTACTTCGAACAATAGGGAATTTTTGAACCAAAAAAGTTTTTGTATTTTAAATATATTATGTTTAAGACAGAATCAAATTTTTCTGAAATTTTCCTCCATTCTTGTATATGTAAATTTAAACTCTCGCATATAGTTAAACCGGTGGATGTTAAATATGCAACAATTTTGTATGCACAATGTGTTTCCAATTTTACATTATATCCTTTTTCAAATAAGAATTGTAACTATCATATCTAAAAGGAGAATACCCAACCACAATTAAGGTGTGCTTCTTATCTTTAACATTAATCTAATTAATCTACAATATCATATAAGTCATGAGATGCACATTTCAGAATATTTTAAATAGATAAGTGATAAGTTGATATTAAAGCTTATATGAGGTTTACGGAACAAATCGTGGATACGATGATTACAAATTAATTACAAAAATGTCGTATTGTTACCGACTACTGCTCAAACTACTATTCAAAAAAATACTTATTATTAAACCTTGAATTATGTCGACAAAATATGTTTTTAAATCCTGCATTTCTGCTGCTTTCCAAAAACAGCTTACATTTAAAACAGTGCGTCTGGAACACTTTTATACGATTTCAGCTAAAGAAATAAAAATATGTGACAGGTATTAAACACAGCTGCTTCACTTACTGCTTTATACATTTACATTTCCTAAATGCTTCCACCCTGGCTTTTAATCTATATCATCAACAAAAATAGTTAAGCAGTGTTTTGGAAATACGTGTTTCAAGTCAAGTTCAATAAAATTGCTTTCTGCATGTATTCTAACAATTTTAGAAGCCACACTTTAAAACTATCAGCCGTGCCTCATTGCCCATTGCATTTTACTAGCAATTTAATGGTACATTATACATGGATATAATAATTAGATTTTCTCCTTTGTTCTCAGGTTCAACCGATATTTATCAATCGATTGATTGCCCATGTGACTATAATACAATCATTAACTCATCGGATTTAAAATGTTTACGAGTTATTTATATCGATGGTAAGTAGAAAATGTCTACTGAGTGAAGATATCAATTTTCCCTCTAAAACTCAAAAAGAAAAGCATTATTTCTAGTATGCCGGACCTTGTACTTTACATAAAATTACTTTAAAACGTCCAAAAAAGATATAATTTAATTTTAGGAAAAGAATTGAAGTCAGCAAAAAAGTGCATAGATGCCTCAATCGATGAAAATGCTTGTGATAACTATAAAGAGAAATATTCACAAATAATTTTCTGCAGCTTTCTTACTAAAACCAAAACTAAGAGAAATATCCATCTGCAACACCCCATTTTGCCGGAAATAATAAATAATTTCATCACTAACGAATCCACGGATACCGAAGAACCATCAACAACAACAATCGGGTCCACTACTGATGAAACTACGGTAACCGAAGAACCATCAACAACAACAATCGGCTCCACCACTGATGAAACCATTGTCACTGAAGAACCATCAACAACTCCAGATGAATCAACTACTGATGAAACTACAGTAACCGAAGAACCATCAACAACAACCATCGGCTCCACCACTGATGAAACCACTGTCACTGAAGAACCATCAACAATTCCAGGTGGATCCACTACTGATGAAACTACGGTAACCGAAGAACCATCAACAACAACAATCGGCTCCACCACTGATGAAACCACTGTCACTGAAGAACCATCAA
>NW_026018165.1:3293945-3295545 GCF_020466585.1 Dendroctonus ponderosae
ACCATCAACAACTCCAGGTGAATCAACTACTGATGAAACTACGGTAACCGAAGAACCTTCAACAACAACAATCGGCTCAACCACTGATGAAACCACTGGCACTGAAGAATCATCAACAAGTCCAGGTGAATCAACTACTGGTGAAACTACGGAGACCGAAGAACCTTCAACAACAACAATCGGCTCCACCACTGATGAAACCACTGTCACTGAAGAACCATCAACAACTCCAGGTGAATCAACTACTGGTGAAACTACAGTAACCGAAGAACCTTCAACAACTCCAGGTGAATCCACTACTGATGAAACTACGGTAACCGAAGAACCATCAACAACAACAATCGGCTCCACCACTGATAAAACCACAGTCACTGAAGAACCATCAACAATTCCAGGTGAATCAACTACTGATCAAACTACGGTAACCGAAGAACCATCAACAACTCCAGGTGAATCCACTACTGATCAAACTACAGTAACAATCACAACAACAGCAATCGGCTCCACCACTGATGAAACCACTGTCGCTGAAGAACCATCAACAACTCCAGGTGAATCAACTACTGTTGAAACTACGGTAACCGAAAAACCATCAACCACAACAATCGGGTCCACCACTGACGAAACCACGGTTACCAAGAAACCATCAACAACACCGCGTGACACCACCACTGATGAAACCACAGTTACCAAGGAAACATCAACAACACCGCGTGACACCACCACTGATGAAACCACAGTTACCAAGGAAACATCAACAACACCGCGTGACACCACCACTGATAAAACCACAGTTACCAAAGTGCCGTCAACAACACCAAGCGGGTCTACTTCAAGCAAATCCACAGAGACGACAGAGACCGCAACAACGCCTGGTGAAACTACTGCTACAATTACCAATCCTGTTGTTACGACTCCTACCGAAGCTACACCACAAAGTAGTCCAAAAACATCTACTAGTGCGCCGTCGAGTACCAGTGCAGCCACTACTTCGGCAGGAAGTCGTCCTCCTAGAACAACCGCGTTGCCATCCAATGACGTAGGAAGTGTTGTACCAAATATATTTACAATTTTCGGTTGTGCTGTTATTGTATTTTTGAAATTCGCGTAGGTTAATCTTAATGGTGAGTTATTTTAGGAACTCTAAGGATTGTGATATTAAAATAAGCTGGCCAGGTACATAGGTAGCAAACAACGGAACCGTTGAAATTTGCCAGTTACAATTAACTTTTTTGTCCCATTAAAGCGTTTCCGCATTTAAGGGAAACTCACTGCATAATTTTCATCAGCTTAGTTTTAGTTTTGGGTTGCTTAAAGCAATTGAATGAAAATTAATTTTTAATGATGAAATTTTATTCTAATTTTGATTGCTTTTTATATTTATTTATTTATCTGTTGTATGCGATATTGCTTTCAGAATTTCCTGCTATAACATTTCTACTAACCCTTAATTGAGTGGACCAGTGCGTCTTTATATTTGAGAGTATTTTCAACAGAAAATATTGTACCGTGGATGGCCGAGTATTAAACTCTTTCTTCAGCTTCCAACTTTTATTCCACTCGGTACAACTTTAACTACGGAACAGGAACAAACTAACTT
>NW_026018165.1:3295645-3297572 GCF_020466585.1 Dendroctonus ponderosae
CAGGTGCGAAACTTCCCGCTTGTCAGTGTCATATTTGACAGTAAATGGGGCCCAAATGGGGCTCCCATTTACTGAAATACCATGAATTTCGATCCTCGATTCCAAACGTGAGTACCCCAGGCCATTTCCGTTACAATATTTTGAACTGTTATTGAGAGCATTTGGATAGGATGTCGAAATATAACTTTAAAAATAAAAGTTGTTTTGTTTTCATAGTTTTCCTTTAAGTGAGTCCTGCTAATTTTGGTTCTATAATATGTTGATATTTTATTGAATAAGTACACTCCGGGAATACATAATACTTAAAAGTACTGTAACGGTTCCCATAAACAAGGTGTTTCATGAGACAGGGGCACTATTTTAACCACGTATTCTAGGTCCGAAAATAAGCCTAGTTCCCTATTTAAACAATAACCTAAAAATGCTTAGTTAAGGATTTATAGGCTGTTACAATTTTATTTAAAAGACACAAATTGATAAATCTCTTCAAAACGCATGGAGACATTTTAACGAATTTTTGCAGGGATCAATAGCTAGGAAAACGCATGTTTTGCAAAAAAAAAATTTCGCCAGTGGCGTGCGTACCTGCACGCTACCGAAATTGATAAGGACAAAAATGGTACCCACTATATTTTTTTATTGTTACAATTAATTTTCAAATTCCCGATTGCATTACAAATAAATGATATTCCTATCTTTCCTGGGTTTCAGACAAACTCAAGCTTTTTAAGAAGGCAAAGACCTAAAAGGACGTTAATTTTTGCCAATCATGACTTTGTATAAACTTTTAAATCTGATGATCGCTCTGTTGTCTCACCGAAACGTAATGAAATAAACAATGTTTCAAAAGTTTTACTTCACACTTTGACTGAAACCCAGGTGTTCAAATAACATTTAAATAATGGGTACAGTTATTGCCCTAGTTTACGTCTCAATGCTAAATTCCTGAAACGGTACGCTCTTGTTAAAGATTCCCGTTAAGGTCCCAAATCAGGCGTGTCTGTTGGGCCAATTGGGAATCTAAGACACCCCGCTAAGCGGTAGAACTGTTCGAATTGCATGACAAGCGTGAAGCCTTGATGCAATTGGTGATTGTTTTCGTTTCTAAGTAGTTCACTTAACAGAATGCATTATATATCAACTGTCCACTACAAAGGGCATTGTGAAATCAGAGGGGCAACAATTGACTATTGAGCAAAAGGCAAATAACATAACTGTGCTCGGCTACTCTTTTCACTATTGAAAGTTTAAGTCTTTGAAGCGACCACCCAACAGAGCCGAGCACAGAGCGTGGGAAATACCCTGTTTCCCTCACCCTGCACTTCTGATTTCCTCTTTACCTCGGTCAAAAAAGTGACCAGAGGGTCCAGTTTATATTTGCACCTCAAGTCGACAACAGTTTGTTGTGTCTCCTCAAGTCGACATCAGTTATAATCGCACCTCAAGTCGAACACAGTTTGTTGTGTCTCCTCAAGTCGACATCAGTTTTGTATTCGCACCCCAAGTCGACACCAGTTATATTCGCTCCCCAAGTCGACAGCAGTTTTGTATTCGCACCTCAAGTCGATACCAGTTATATTCGCTCCCCAAGTCGACACCAGTTTTGTATTCGCACCCCAAGTCGACACCAGTTTGTATTCGCACCCCAAGTCGACACCAGTTTGTATTCGTACCCCAAGTAGACATCAGTTTTATTCGCAACTCAAGTCGACATCAGTGTTTGTAGTCTCTCCTCAAGTCGAACCCAGTTTGTATTCTCACCTCAAGTCGACCACAGTTTAGATTTCCACTCGAACACAGTTTGTTGTGTCTCCTCAAGTCGTACAAATCTGGAGTGTTTCGCCTCAAAGCAATACACATCTCAGACTCTGGCAGAGAAGTGCCTCAAAACCCAACCCGTAATTATTCACCCTCAATTCAAATCAGT
>NW_026018165.1:3297672-3324662 GCF_020466585.1 Dendroctonus ponderosae
ATTTTATTTCCTCCTGCAACTACTCACAAGGATACCCACCAAACACTGGTACCCCACACTCATTGGTCCTTCGAATAACCCCCGACATTAGGTCAAACGAGCAGGTTCAGGTTAGTTTAGAACTTGATCCCCCATCATTTGGTCCATTCGAGCAGGATCAGGTTAGATTAGAACTTGATCCCTCAACACCAGGAAAGATAGGAATATCATACCAAGTACACGCAGTCAGCAAAATAAATCAGATCAAAAATTGCAAATAAAAAATATCTTATGTATTTTTTTGTTACAACAACCGGTTAGGATTATAAAGTAAGATGTGTGTATTAGAGTAGATAAAAACTAAGCTCATCTCACAAAAAGGGTCGATAGGTGTGTGGAGAGAGTTATATCCACTAGGGCTCGGAATTTTTTAAAACCTGAAATTCGAATACTCGTTTAGTGATTTATTCGAATAGTAAAATTATTCGAATACTCGAATATCTAACGAATAATCGAGTATTCGAATATTCGAGTATTTGAATACTCGAGTATTCGAATATTCGAGTATTCGAATATTCGAATACCACACGAGAACCACACAGGGGGAAGTAAAGTGACAGGAGCGACCGGGTGCAGAAGAGGTTAAGCCCCGCGTGTCTGAAGAGCGAGTTTTCCGTGTGTTTTTGTTATTGTTTGTGAAGTTGACGGTAATTTTGAAGTTAGTTTGTTCCTGTTCCGCATTTAAAGTTGTACCGAGTGGAATAAAAGTTGGAAGCAGAAGAAAGAGTTTGATACTCGGCCATCCACGGTACAATATATTCGAACTAATATATATTCGAACCAAATATATTTACAAATATATCTACAATTGTGTGGTACAATGTTCTATTTTCCAAAGTAAATGTAAAAAACGAAAAAAAGTCGCCAAACTTTTCAAGAATTGGCCAAACTTCTTACTTTGTTTGAGAGACCTAAGCCTTTACATGAAAAAAATACCAAGACTTGCTAACTTTGCTAGACTATGTTCCACCAGTCCACCATAACTTTTATCGTCAACTGGTCCACTGTCAACGTGTAGAAGAAGGCCACAGCGTTCTTGAAGCAGTTCACAGGGAGGAAGACTTGATATAGATATCAGTTTGAATGAAGTTTTGTTCCTTAAAAATATGTTATGTACAAATAAAAATAAATAATTTTGTAAAACAATCTCTTTTTATTTCGAGGTTTATGAAAAAAAAACTTATACTTATACAAAAGTGACCCAAGCCACATTGAACGTCCTATTTAAAAAAAAATGGTTCAAATTACAAGGTGATTCAAAATTGGCGTCATTTCTTTTAAGGGGTAATAGGAGCTCACTTGGACGGTACGAGAACAATATTGAAATAATTTTTTTCAATTATTTCTAAAAGATATTAACAGTTGAAGATCAAATTTCAACTTTGTTAGTAAGCATTATTTAGAAATTGTTCCATGTTCAATTGGTAGCATATTGGAATACTTAAGCATTCAAAAAGAAAAATTACGATTTTGCTTCAAATTACGAAAATTTTTGATATCAAAAAAGTTCTCTTCTACAATTTTTTGATGAAAAATCACAGCGGAAATGATGTTTTCTGTCATTAACAGATAGGTACAGGTGGATAGCCCTTGTCAATAAAAACAATATGTTGTCAAACTGTGACTTACTTTGAATTTCCTTTCACGAATTTGCGGATATGCCCTTAGTTCAGCGGAAATGCTACAGTAACATAGCAGAAGCTGAAAGAACTCATGCCAACAAAGGGCAAGGAAAGTGGTTCCAGGAAGATTCCCAGGCACCAAATAAATACCGGCTACATTCCTACCACGTTTGTACGAGACACACAGCACAAGGAGATACAAATGGAGCACGAGTTAATTAACTGAATACGAGAGGCTACTTGTTAAGAGTGGCTAATAAGGAGATTACACAGGCACTAGCTTGCTTGGAGTTAACCATTCAAATGTTTAGTGTTGTATGGATTATTTATGTAAACACCAAACCCCGCAGAATTCGAGGTTATGAGACCAGGTTGACATTTCGAAAGTACGTTGCGCAGTCAACGAATGTTGTTGAATTTACCGTTTATCCTTGTCTACCTTATTGTCACTCTGTATAATTCCATGGTTACCGAAGTTTTAAATAACTACGAAGCCACAGGTATTTGCGCAATGTTAATTAGACAGATTACCTTGAAAAACATTGCTGCCGTATTTCTGATATAGTTTTTTGAAAATTTATCAGTTTTAATAACAATTAATTTCTTTTACTATTTTTTCTGTACTCCTGTAACAGCGCCAGACACCACCTCCAGAGGAATGACGCCCTTCTTGAATCACCCTGTATATGTACGGTATATCGAACACTAACCCAAATGCATATAATTGTTTTTAAGTGCCTTTAATAATCATGTAGTTAATCTTTAATAATTTAAACATTTTTTCTTACTGTTATTTCCATAAGAACAATTTTGGGCTTGAGACAATTTTGGGGTTGACAAGACACTTTTTTATTTGTAATAAAACAAGGAATTTAAAAAGTATTTGTAATAATTAAAAAATATTGTGGCGTAGCATTTTTTTCTTTAACATATTTGGAAGCGTGCACGCCACTGGCAAAAATTAACAAAATTATTTTATGCAAAACATGCGCTTTCCCTAGCTATGGATCGTATCGATTTCGTATTAAAAATTTCGTTAAAATATCTCCATGCGTTTTGAAGAAATTCATCATTTTGTATTTTTTTAAATGGGAATTTAATTCCCTGTAAATCACGAGCAAAGCATTATTCGGTGATCAGCGATATAGAAAGCGACGGTTATTTTTGGACCTAGAATAAGTTGTTAAAGTAATGCCCCTTCCTCATAAAACACCTTTGATAAGTGCTTCAAACTTATATAGATAGCATAATTTTTTGATGCAATTATCTGTTTAGATAAAAGAATCAAATGATTATTGCTTTATCATAAGTTAAGGTAAAAGTGAAATTAATGCAGTGAATGTTTGTGACGGTTGATTTGCAAAATGAAAGTGAAGAAAACTATATTAATTTTGATGGCAATCAGTTATGCAGGTAAATGTTCAATTTGAAAATGATTAACTGAAAATAATTCAACTACTTATTAGCAAATGCGTATGAAACTATCCAATGTGCGGATGTTTTGAAAAGTCACAGCTCAGCTGATGATAAATATTTAGAAGTAACTCAATTAAAAGGTGAGTAAATATAGCTATTCCTAGATACAAGGTGTATACAATTTTTGCTTCAAATGATTTGCCGTAAATAGAGTTTTGAATCACAGTCCAAAAATATAAATTTTATATCTTACTCAGTCACTCCACCTAGAAAGTGCAAAGATCCAAACATGTTTTCCGTAGCAAAAATTATTGCATATTTTGAGTGATTTAATTTTGTATTGTTCCATAGTTTTGGAAATTTTGTGTTAAAGAAAGAATAGTTTTCAAAAATATATAAACTAAGAAAGTATCAATGCATTTTAAATAAAAACTAGATGATACATTTTCGATTACAATCCACCTAGCTAGCACAACACGTCATCAAAAAATGTAGTTTTTGTACTGTGTAACTAAGCGATTTGTTTATCTTGTATTAGTGCTTATGAAACAAAATACTAGTTACACAATAGACTAATACTAGTACAAAATACTAAATATCAATGCATTTTAAATAAAAACTAGATGTTACATTTTCGATTACAATCCACCTAGCTAGCACAACACGTCATCAAAAAATGTAGTTTTTGTACTGTGTAACTAAGTGATTTGTTTATCTTGTATTAGTGCTTATGAAACAAAATACTAGTTTCTTTACATAAATCAAAGAAATAAAATCCCTCAGAAGTAAGTAAGTGCTAACTCAGAAGTGTATAACACGCTTCAACTGGCAAATACAGTAGCTTTATAATTCTATGATTTTATGAACATTTTGCTTCTGTCTACTAACTACTCCACTACAACCGTTTCAGGGTCCGCTGCTGCAACTCTAACAAACTGTATCGAGCAATGGCAAGTGGTGAAGATTTGTGAAGAAAGCCCACACACAAAGTGGATTAATTGCGATGTTTCTGCAACAACATCACGTGGAGACCCTTCTGGCTCAACACCATCCACGTATTGGCGCAGTAATACTTTACATCTACCTCTAAGCTTCAAACCTAGCACGAAAGCACCAAGTTACTTCAATGGTGATCTGGATGAAGAAAGTGACATATTCGGAGATAAATTTCAACTTGCCGTTGAGTCTTTAGATGAAGTTGCGTTGTTCAATTCGATAGGCCAATTATCAGAAGATGAGGAAGAAGGAGAAATCACAACACTGGAACCCGATACATCAACTTCAACATCGACTTCAACAACGCCAGCTTCAACAACAACCCCAACTCCGACAACATTGACGCCAATTTCTTCTACAGACTCAACTATCCCAACTTCACGGCTGCCCAGAACAACGCCGGAAACTTCAGGCTCTGAATCTTCATCCACTGTTTGGATTATGTTAGTGCTATATCTTGGATGGGGACTTTTAATTTTGTGATTGCATGTTTTCGCAGTGTGAGTGAAGGTCGTATTATTGATATAATACCTAAATAATAACATAAGTGAAAATATATAGTCGTGTGTGTTAAGATCATTCAACTTGACTCAGACCCTTAACGCGTGTTTCCAAACTTGTGGCATCAATATTTTAGAAATTTAAATTCATCTACGAAGAATTATTCTGACTGAACTAGAAAAATTGCAAGTTCAAAGTTGAAATATTCACTTATAACTCTCCATACTTGAGTATTCCCAAAGGCATTTGCCACCATTTTTTATGCCCAACAATGCGGTCATATAGTCAATAATCACACAAAACTGAATGTGCAGCTAAAAGGACGCGCTTAATTTTCCGCAAATGGTGTACAATAAATTGTTTAGGCCGTCAAATTGGGGTCAAATAATCCCGAAATGATGTGACCATTGAATGGTTGTCCTATATATGTGTATTATTCTTTGATTTATACCAGTTTTAATTAATCTGCTGTATTTCACAATATGGCCATCTGACTTTTTTTTTGGAAAAACTGCATAAATGGTTTGATATTTCGAAGCGCTTCACTACAATGTAAGTACCTATGTGAAGTTTTTTATTTGATAAGTTATGATTTTTCCCAGTTTGTTACATTTAGATCTAGACAACCTTCCACTCTGTTTTTTTAACAACTACTAGAACTATTTTTATTTCTTCAAAGAAATTAGGCAAATGAACAATTTTCGTTTCTGTTCATATTATTTTCAGTAAAGTAACGCTTAAAATGGCCCATTTTTTTAATTTTTGCCTCAAATATGACGCCTTTTTGATCATAGTGCAAGTGTTAGGGCTACACCACTTGTTCGTCCATCACTGAATGGATAATTAAAAACCGCTTCCTTCAAGTGGAACCTGATTAAGAAAATAGTAGCGATTTTCGCACAAAAGAAGAAATGTATAGGTACTCATTTGAAAGATGGAGGCACGACGATAGTTTCAAACATGATGTCACCTTTTTGCCCATACCTCAAGAGCAAATTGAGTTAGAAAACTCAATTTTACACCATTGCATATAGAATTAACTGGGCAGCAAAGCATCACTTTGAAAATATTGGCAGGTTTCACGCCAAAACGGATTTTAACGTGTTTTTCAGTTTTACGCAGTTTTGCCAAAATTAGATAGTCGGCTCAAACATACCGCCTTTCCGCTATCTTAAGAACAATGAGTTGCAGCGTTCCTGTATTCCCGACTGAATCTAATGTTTAGAGTGTCATTCACTAAGTAAAATTTGATTGAGGAAATAGCAAAAACTAAATATCACACATTTAACTACAATTGAAGGCGATCATTTCAGACGTGACGCCGTATTCTTGCTCATATCTCCGGAACAAATTGCACTGGAACGCTGATGGTTACATCACTACATAAAGAATTTATTTGCACATTTACACTGCAAAACGCATCATACTAAATATGGCGATTTCTAGAGCAGAAACGATACTTCAACGTGTTTTCTAGTTTTACAAGGTGTTGGTACCTACATTTCGTCAATCGGCTCAAAATGGCGGCTTTTTTGATCACATCTTAGGAAACGAATTAGCCGTTTCTTCACTCTAATATGTAAATTTAAATGTAATCCATTCACTACAAGACCAACTGAGTAAATGCATAAAAATGCTGCTGCTTTAAACACATTTATTTACTTGCCATTTAAATAAGAGCTAACAAAACGTACTTCTTATCTTTTGAGTAAATAATTTAGAGCTTGGAAGTCGATAAATTATTAAGATAAAGATCACAGAAAAAGTTTAATTACATAGATCTGTTGTAGATTAAAAACTACTTTTTATAAACACACTATAATGTAAAATAAATAATATGAAATCAATAATGGTAGTTTTCGATACAAGGGCGAAAAGTGCCGTTTCGAGTGTCGCACCCGAGATGAAGTCGCGGGTGTCAATCAGTCAGCAGTAGGGCACGATGTCGCGGAGCGGCGAGTACGTAATTCCATGAGTACGTGAATGCGTTACAACTCGAATTATGTACCATACTTTACCTACGACCGTACCTAATAACTTACTAAAACTGAACGAAAAATGTGTATATTTGTAAATATGTCAGTTTTGACAACAATTATAACGTTGACAGTAGGCCAGAATGACAAATTAAAACGTCATTATAAACAAATATTCATAAGCAAATATTACAAAAGTTACATTTTCCCGACAATGTTGTTTGTGGACAAAATATTGGACTTCTTGGTTTTAACCCATCAGACTCACTTTTCAGTAGGGTAAGTATTTTTAATACAAGATACAACGTTTATATTGTGATGAATGATGACAGGACTGTGCGTTTGGTTTGCCGTTCGTTTAGTTTACAATGCGTAAAATGGAACGTACTTAGATGGTATAAAGTGTGTTTTATACTCCTTTCAGTAGTGGTCGCAGGTAAAAAATATAATGACAGTGATACGTTCAATTTGTCACATTTACTTTTGCGCACATGTGCGTAAAAGTAAATCAATTGAACATTAAAGAAATGTGCTTCTTGATGATCATCGCTTCCGATCGGAAAAGGGCACTTTTAGATTTATTCGAATAAAAGCAAATTCAGCAAACGATATTGACTATGAGATTCAGCCAGGAATTCACAATGTTCAAGTTCGTTCTCGGCTTGATTTCTAAAGTATTGGGTAAGGCAAACCCAAAAAAATTACTAAGCAAATATGGACCAAACGAGGTAAAACGCTTTGAAAAACGAAGCAAAAGGAATGAATTTAGGACAAAGCATTGTACAGAATTTGAATAAAATTCCAGGTTACTATAAATACACTTGCCCTTCTTAAGTTATTGTTTCTAAGTTCTTACTTTCAGCACATAAATAGTAACAATTTATTTAATGTCGTTTTAAAAAAGTACTGTTCCCTACTTGTGCAGCGTTTATCGCTCTAGATTGTCACTAAATGTGATAATTATAGCGGTGAATAACTCCATATTTTTTCAAATGCTTATTCTCCATTAAAAATGTTTAAGCTGAACCAAACCGCAGGTTGTCGTTTTCTCGTAACGACTCCTTAGAATCGTAATTTTCTTCTCTTGTTTCGCCTCTAATTAAAATACCAGTCGTTAGGCAATTTCCGCAACATGTTCAGTTGCTCGACTGCTTTTATCTGCAGTAGAAAGTTGACTGCATTTTTGCGCTTTCCATTACATAGCATTGAATTGTGAACGTTTGCTTGAAGCAAGTAAATTAAAAAATATACTCACTTACCAAAAAAGCACAGCATAAACACAATGGTGTAAAGGCTGAGGAATATGGCTTTAACGTAGAATTTGTCAAAAATGTATTCAGGCTGGCCATAGATGGATGAGCCATTCCAGAATGTCGGTACTAAAGTTGAATTCCTCTCGATATATCCAATCGTGGATATTGGAGTCGAATTAACAGAAACAATGATGAGCGGGGATGAATATGGATCCAAAGTCATGATGGTCCTGAAGCGAAAAAACATTTTATAGAACGGTATTAGTTAGTACGCAATGGTTTATGGTACTGATGGTATAAAGATACAAAATATTGTTTGTAAATTCTATAGTCTTAGAACATGGGATGTCCAAAAAGTGTTACAAAACTAATCAAGCGAACATATAAACTGATTGGCAAAAAGAAATGAGCAAATCAAACAACCTCTTTTAGGAAATTTCGCAAACTTAATCAGAATAAAATATTTAACGTACTTTGCAAATTGAGCCGACTCTCCAACGGTAATTTCTAAATAATCAGAATTAATTTTACAATAAATTATACTTTCATCAATTTTAAATTATACATGGCAAAATATCTATGACATAAAAAACAACATTGAACTAGAAAACAAAAATTGATATGAAACAAATAAATTTCCTCATTTATACCATGCAATTGTATTACTCAATTGCCTCATCAAAATAGCCTTATTGAAGGATTAATGGCAACTTTAAAGTTTTCGCTGAGGTCTGGTTTTATTGTCTCATCATTTGATCTTAAAATAAATGTTTCTAAATTCTAATGCACACTGGAAAAAATGAGTCACTTGGGAACAACCTCGCTGTTGATTCAACATAATTTTCACATGTCATATATCAAAATATGAGTCTTATGAACAATAGATTAGAAAAACGGAGGTTATCTAAAAATTCTAACTAGGTATATCAAGATTATTTCAGCAGAACAGTGCAATTTCAATGAACACATGTTTTATTCGGATTTCTCTTTTTAACGTTTAAAATTATAACTGGTGTAGATACCAATAATCGGTTTAAAATACAAAGCTAATTCCCATTAGCTTTGTTTGTCCTGAAAAGTTAGGAAATTTGAAAGCAGTTAAAGGATTTAAATATAGACTGAAAATATAATCGAACAGGAAAAACTCTTTCCAGTGATTATTTTTGTAAGATCGCGAATTTGTATAGAATATTTCTATTTTGTAGTAATCCTAATTGTAGCTTATTTTCTGAACATTGTTTAAATCGCTATTAAAGTAATGAAAATTAAATTTAAAGGTTGGTTTTATAGTTTCACATCAAGACAAATCATAAGTTATCATTAAAACTAATCAGTCCGAAGAGTTGAAATCGACGAATGTTTCAAAATCTTGCAGTATTCCCTTTTTCAATTCATTGACCAAACTTGAGGTGTTTAGTTAATTAAGTTAAGTTAAATCAGCCTATTTTAATTTAAGATTTACGTGTTCAATTTCCCAAACTAAACCAAGCCAAAATGTATTAAACTATTACGATAAGATTAATCATTTTAGCAGTGACTTTTTTGCTAACTTTGACCCCTTTTCTATTTTTAGCGCAAATATAGCAAACTTATCTGGCGCCTTCAGCCCCATAGAAAAACCCTGAATAAAAATATTTAGGCTTATCCATTCAGCAAACAGATTTTTAGGGGTTTATTGGATCAGCTATGGTTCATTTTTCTATAGAAATGAAAACGTGGTCTGTACCCCTGACTGGAAAGAAGCTTGGATAATTATTTTGCATTTATTAGCAAGGAAATAAAATCCACAGCCTCCGACGCACTCAAGGCTTCAGCAAGTAATCGATTGCGCCTTTCTTTAGAAAGCGCTCGATGCAACTGCAAAAGTGTGAACTTCGGAGACAAAGAAAAAAACACTTTGCTGTGACTATTAAATTCCTTTTTAATATTTTTAGTTTTCAGTAAGCAATGCAGCCATAAAAATAGTACTGTTTAAATTGTATTCGCTTCAAACTTTCGTGAATTTTTCCCGTTTGTTTGCTGGCAAGGGATCAAGCTCAGAGCGCATATTTGCTTTTATTACAATAAATGCATCCATAAATCATTACGGTACAACAGGGTAACAAATTGAGTGGCATGTAGCATGACATTTCCATTTAGGTGTATTAGATGTGTGTTCCACTTGTCTTTCAAACGTCGGGCTATCTTGTTTCGAAAAAACTTTCGAATATTCGCTTGACAGACGTTGCCGAAGAAAATAACGAAAAATTGAATAAATCGATTCTGGATTCGAATGATGCAACGGTTATCTGAAATAAATCAAATCAAGGGGAACGCGTCTGAATCGACCGCATTACTACGGTTCTAAAACATAACTTACAATCAAATAATTTTTAATTTAGACGGCAATAATCGTAATTTAATTATAACTGTCTAACAATCTGTGTTTATTTTATGATTGGTGGTTACATCAGGAATTATATGTATAATATTGTTAGAGTATAATATTTTTTAGTTTAGATAATTTTAGTGTGGAAATATTCATGTTTTCCAAGAAACTGTATTTTTTTCTTTAATTTACATAATTGCCTTTGAATTGATTAGAAACCATTACTCAATATAACCAGTAGTATTTGTTTCTGTATTTTGAAGAATGTATAAGCTGATCTGTATGAAGAATGTATAAGCAGCAAATTATTTACATTTTCTATAAATATTCTATCCAAACTATTTTCGTAAGAAAATTTTACGATTTGTGCACAAAAACATACAAAATTTTGAACTTTGGCTTTAGATGGTTGGAAACATTATGAGCAAATTTCGTTGATCATCGAATATTAATAGAGTCCATCTGCTATAAAATGAATTTAGACCGAAAATGTTGTATATATAAAGCACAACTTTAACCCAGCCATTAATTTCGTTGAGGAAGTTAATAAAGTTAAATATTTCAATTTTATAGATCATAAAACTGACGAACTGATGCCTCACCGATCGAGAGTAAACATAATAACAAAACGGTTGCCTTTTTCCAATTTTGTTATTTTATTTATATGCCTTTGCCATAGGTCAAGCCGCTGAAGACTAAACAGAATATAAATCACTTAAATTCATTAACTACTTTCAGAGATATTTGATTTTCGTTGAAATTATCTTAATTGAAAAACATGCTTTTGGTTCAAATATTTAACAGTGTTTGTGTGCATTAATGTTTAATTATAGAAAAAAATTCACACACTTTTATTGCTTGGAGTCGCACTTATTCTACGTAATTTGAAGGAGTTCTAGCAAAAAGTTGATATTGCTATAAATAGAAGGAAAAACTAAACTAAACATGTGAAAACATCTATGTCAAAGTAAACACTCTAACAATTACGTAAACATATTAGACACATTAGCAGCATGTTCCGACTCAATTTTTCCAGTTCCCATCAAATTAAGCAAAAATATAAACAAAAAATGCGGTAGAATCAACAACACTTTGCTGCGGTGATCGTTTTCAACGCAGCAAAGTATGGGGACGAGCTCAATCAAGGAAGAAATTGTCAGAATAAAGTTTTAGAGATCACACTGAACTGAAAAAGCAGAAAGCAGAAAGCAAACATATTTACTGAAGTTGGGGTTAAAGGCCAATTGGGCTCAGACATTTGATGAAAATACAAAATGTACGCACAAAAGAAAAATGCACTAAAAAGTAGGTTTGAACTGTGATTCAATGGACTTTTTCATTTTTTTTATGAGATTGCAAATCCATATCCAAGCAGGTGGAAGGGCAAATGTGAACTATCCGCAGTGATCTAGGATTGTATATTCAAGTTGTGACCTTAACTTATGTTCCAGTTTCTCCCTTTCTAAAACACCTTTCTTAAGGAGGGTTCAATTTGGCAGGATAGCGACCGAAATTTGGCTCCTAAATTGTACCGTTGCCAGTAACTTTACTTTTTACTCGCAATCCAATTTGAACGTACTTCTTGTGCGTGCTGATTTATTTTTGCGTAATTGAATTTTCTAACAACTTGACAACATTTTTTTCTTCAGCCTAACAAAAACACCTTCAATTCATTCAACCAACTTTGATACCAAGTGTGATATTTTGAGCTAAAGGAACTATTCCTACCCCGAAATAAACGAATAATAAATGCTGGTAAATAAATGGTCAATTAGCTTTAACTCTCAACAAATAAACGAAGTTTAGCAATTAATGCTAACAAAAGTATTTGCAGTTTAAAAAAATCGGGTATTTTGTTTTGTGTATATTTAACTAGCTTTAATCCGATTCGAGCCATTTGCATCAAAAAACATCCGGCAAAAGCTAAGCGATTATTTGTATAAAGAGTAAATTTATTTTCAAACTGTATCCTCTTGATATGAGTAGGTGCTCGGTTTTTATTTCGTCGTTTCCACAATGTTGTTTTAAAAAAACTTTGTTAAATAAAGAATATTTTATCAATGAAAGCGGGCGAGTTAATCGCATTCCAGTTGGTTTGGAGTTTATAAATGTGTCCTGATGCATGGTCTACGTTTCAGATGGTGTACAAGGCATTAGAGCAAATATTTAGAATAAAATTACTTTCAAATAATATAGTCAATACTATGAAAAAGATACAAAAATCGTTTCTTGTAGCACTTAGACGTAATCTTTTATGTTTTTTGCATCAACTTTTGTCTGAATTGAAAAGGCTATTGTTGCTTGTTTTAGACCATTTTTATATTTTTGCGGTTAGAAGCAAATTTTAATTGTTTCCGATTAGTTTACTGAAAACATTTTTTTTATGAAAAAAAACTGTCCAGGAATAATTTGGTGAATCGTTAGGATCTAAGCCAAATGAAGATATAAATGCAACTAGAGTTTAACTTACAACTAACAAAATATCATATGTAGATTACTTGTTGAAATAAGTAGCTTCCATTAAATCCTTGATTTCCTTTCCTTATCCTTTAATAATCCTAAATTGATATCAAGTGTATGATTGATCAGTTAATTACAATTCGAAATGAATCTTTTAATATCTTTTGATAGATTCGCCACTTATGAATGAAGTTGAGTGAATTGAGTTATAAAAGTGAAATATTTAGCACAATTAATAATTAAGGAGATAATTTTTGTGGCTTAAACAGGCCAATAATTTTTGGATCTTCGGCAGTGTATTTAATCCTTTGATTGAATATTTTCGGACTCTAAAATGTCTTAATTTGTATTTGTTCATCGTTTTCAGTTTCATCGACTCGGCTATTACTAAGTAAAAAATAAAATACAGTGCATAATATATATTGAAGGTCTAAGTAGATTTATCTGTAAACGACGTATGAAGGTTTATCCCAGTTAAATATATGTTTATAATTATTGTTGTGTTATAAGTTCTTTGCATAAGGAACAAATAAATAAATCCTACAACAGTCGAACTAAAGAGGAATTAACAAACTAACTTTTGGCAAAATCAAATCCTAGCTTTTGTTTTAATCCAACTGATTACAGCGAAAAACAAACTTCGGAATCCTGTAATAACGAGTCTACCATCGAGCGTATATAATTTAGCCTAACTCTGAATGCCGTATTTCGTAAATCGACTGCAATTCTGCACTATTTGCACTTATTTGGGCCATTTGCGTTCAGTAAAAATCAACCAAAAGATCCAGGGAAATGTATTGGAAGTTTATATTTTATTGCGTTTTAAAAATTCCTTTTGTTTGGTTTATTCAAATGAATATCGTACATTAAAAGTTGTTTTAAAAATAACCTTTCTTAATCGTGAAAACCTTTTTTACCACAAGCTTTAGAAAAAAAGCTTCTGATGTTTTGCAACGTTTTAAAAGTACTTTGTTTTTTTTTATTACATTTTCCTGATAAAAGGCGATAAAAACCAATAACAATTTTTTCGGTTTGCAAAACAACAAGCAATCAAAAAATAGAAGAAATATAATAAACAACAATTGCTGATAAGTACAAGCCAATAAAAAAATCCCACTGGTCATGTCCTTCAGGAGTTCCAGAACCAGCAAAAAACAGTTGTTTGGAAGGGAACTTTAAGAAACTGCCGATTGAATTTCAACTTTTTCTTTAGGGTCCGTCCCAGACACATTTAACTTACTTTCCCTGTTACTTTTCATATCAGAGTTGGAGTAAGTATATAGAATTTGATGCAGCAAACCGGTAATTTCGAGTAAAGGAAACGTTAAATTACATGCGAAAATAGCTTTGCGTTTATGAAATATTGTGATTCGATCGAGTTTTCTGCTATTATAGCCGTTTTGCACGCGAATATTTGCATCGGCACATAAAAGAACAACAAAACAGAATTTCATAAATAATTTGAAGACGAAAGTTTCAATTATTGTATAAGTTTATGCAGAATATATGGACGACACAAAAATTATATGAACTTACAATTTCTAGCACCAACATGTGGAATTAATTTGGTACTGCGCAATTAAGTTATTTGATGTTTTTGAATAAGGAATATTTATTAACGATTGATTAGCGAGTTTATCCGCTGGACCTTTGCATAGGCAAATCAAATATTTAAATTAGCTGAAAGCCTCATTAATCTTCCTTACCAAACGCTTGAATAAATCGTCCGAGTTAACCCAATTAATTATCTTTTGATTGAACTTATTAAGGGTGTAAGTATATTTTATTTTTTTGTATATTAAAAATGTTGCATTTTGCTATAAAATTCTAGGAATATTTTCTGTTCCACTAATGTTTTTTGAAACTTAAAATTATAATCTGTTTCATTCAACACTCAAGTAATTTATCTTTCCACTCTAGTTTCGGGGAAAGGGGGGAATATAGTGCATTTTCTCAACAATACCATCTACGACTAGCAGTTGAAACAACAATGTACGGCAAGTATTTTACTATTATCAATCTCAAACCCATTTGAGACATCTAAGTTTTCTGCTGATTTTATTTCGTCCCTAACTTTGCCTGAGAGCTCCTTTCAAGATAGTTCTATTAGCTACGAACATGCAAATTCCGACTGCAGAAAACTTTAGAGTAGAAACGAAAATTGCGCTCCGTTTATTAAATATTGCGCCTGGATTGGTCGACTTTTCTGCTTCCATGATTTATTACAGTCCCTTTACAGTCACATAATGGTGAATAATGTGAATATTTTACGATGAATGCACCAAAAATCGGAACAGCTGCTGAAAAGAATTGATAAAAAATATATAAAATATATTTTAATAAATGTGAATATAAACGTGTGATCTTACAGTGTAGCTGTTAGAGTTAAGAACATTTTAGGCTAATGTGGGTTTCGTGCATACATTGGTGCATGATTGAATAACGTAAATGTTGGTTTATGTAAAATAAATTATTCTACCTCAAATGCTGATTCCGTCTCAGAGTTGCTAAGCACCGTCTGCAATTCCTGAATTATATATCGGCTCTTGAGTATTTAGCTAAATAGTACTTTAAAGCTCATTTGCTTGCCTCTTGAGACGAAACGGGCCAGTATGATTGAAGGATTTTGGTAAATATTGAAACTATTGTTGTTAAAATAACTTATTTGATTATTGAGGCTTTTGAAGACGTCGAGCAACAACAGAACACGTAGATTAGCGTGAGATTTATGTGCAAATAAGAGCACGATTTAAAAAGGCATTATGTATAGCAAGTGGCATTTTTCAATTTGGCAAATTGTGAGAAATTAATTGTCATTATTTTCAACAGTTCTTATAAAACATCTTATTGTATCAATTCTAATTTTCTTAACAATATTATTCCTTCAATTCATGCACCGATTTTGCATAAAATAAATTATTTAATTAAGCAGACAGAAGAACATCTTTGGATAATTTGGTAAATAAATTTAAAAAAATGAGTATTACTTGGTTTTACTTCTAGCCAAATTCACATGTGCCCTAACTGCTGAAAAGTTAATGATATTGTTGCTGCAGATATTTTCCATGCTAGTCACTTTGCTGTTGAATAATCTATTCGACTCTTAGTTTTTAACTTCATGCATTATTGGCGATCAAATAAAAGAAACTTTCTTAAATGGGTTTTAAAACTCCAGCTTTGAAATTCGCGCAAATTGGAGTCCTTGCTTAACAACTTCATCACGTTGGAAAACCGTATTTTGCTTTATGCCTCAATGAATAAATGTTTACCAACTTTAGCGGTTGAACCAATTTATTTTTTTAGCCCCCGAGCTTTTCTGAGACAACTTAAAATTATTGTTTATGAACATGGATTTTTAACCAATTACAGCAATAAAGAATAATACCATTTATTGAAATGCAAGAAGCGTTCTGAATTTAACTTTCCTAAGAATCGATTCAAATTCATTCAATTCAAAATAATTATTGTCGCGATGATGCCTGATGATGCGGTAAGTTTATCCAAAAAGGAAAGTGCTTTATTCTTGGACAAAAACGTTCAAACGTAAGAACTTCTGGAATAGGACAGATAAGCTAAATAGCAGCAAATGCAGATTTGGCGTTAAAATTAATCATAATTAATGAAATTAGCGGAACTAGTTTGATTTTAATGTGGTACAATGATTTGACTGAACTTGTGTCTATCTCTGTAGAACCGAAAAAGTTAATCAAAAATACATATTATTGAAATTTATAATTTTAGCTCGATCTCCTAAGTTCATAACTGTAAGTACAAAGCCCTTGGCAGAAGATAGGATACAATAGGACAAAAATGACACGGTATTCAAAACATGTTGTTAAGGGATTGTTCAATTTTCTATTTTAGTTAGTATTATTAGGAATTTATAACAAATTATAGTCCGAATAGATGTCAATGTTCTAAACCGATATCTGTTGAATATAATATGGAAATCGAGTTATTTTGAAGGACCTCATATTTTTCCAGAAACCTGAGCGCAACAGTTATTTTAAGCTCCAAAATGAGCCCTAATCTTCGCAAAATTCGCAAGAGAAAAGTCTAGATGTTTAATCACAAGCTTGTTTAAATTATCTGCTTTCGGATGATGAAAATCATATTAAAACGTAACATTTCGAGCGATTTGAGTTCCCGAGTTTAGTTTGAAACTTTCAGTCAAATATGTCAACTTTTATCAAAAACCATGATGAATTATTATCAAAGCAGCCACAATTCAATCAATTAATTAAAATCACCAGTAAAAAATGCGACTCTCTTTCGAACTCTCTCTAAGAACTACAGAAAATGTAAATTTTTAATCATCGGGCCATCGGACAGAATCGACTATACCTATATTGAAACATTTTCTTAAAAAACTCAGTTCACCTTATTTCAGTTGTAAACCATGAACTTTTGAAGTTATAATCCAAAATCAAAACTTTACGTCAAGTAAAGTTTAGTCACTCATAAAATAAAACTTTATCTACGAAATAGAAAGGTTTTTCTAATCATGGAGCTCGGCATTTTATCAGCAATTCATTAAACTTTGTCACTTTCTCTTAGACGGCTGCTGTAAAAGAATACTTTCTACGTTATTCAACTATAAAAGTTTCCTTTACTTTTATACTATAAAATAGGCAATATTCACTTTTTTTAAGGAAAATTATCAGAAAAAAAATATATTAAGAGACAAAATACTATAAACCCTAATTTGAAAATGTGGCAATTCAGCCTAAGTGATTTACTCAATTTGGTCACGTACACAATTTATTTGAATTAAAACCGGAAAATTGCTTACCTACCCAATTTTATATAGAGCTTTGATTTATTAATCGAAATTTCATGCACGATTGTTAACAGGCAGTTTGCATTACAACTGATTTATTTTGTGCGCTAACTTTATTAATGAAGTTTATCGAACAATCTAATGCATCAACTAAACGTCTCTTTTATAACAGTTTTGCATAATTCAAATTAGCCTGTTTAGCAACAAAACAGGCGTTATGAATAAGCGAAATCCGCTAATTTCTTGCTATGTTTGAAATATTAATTCAGCAGCTTCACATGCATCAGCAGCAGCAGATATTACTTATTATGATGATAAATCTTCCAATGGATAACTTCTTCCTTTGTTAATTTAATGCCCGCAAATCCGAGCACTAGACACCTAATTTAGCTTGCTGTGTTTCATTCATTTGCGACTTTCCAACACAGCATTATTATTAAATTACTCGTCTGCACACTTCAGAAATATGAATATTTCCTTAAAATAGAGTGCAGCTGAATAGCAGGGCATCGCTTAATTAAGCGGAATCGACTTGCCATAAATATTCAAATTTCCGCTAATTTTGCAGGTAAATAATTCAACTATTCAACGAGATAAGTTGATATTAACTTCCCAAAATAGCGCTCTGTAATTAACGGGAAAACGTTGAAACGTAATATAATTAATAACAGTCTTATTGTATCAGAGTTTTAAATTTGAAATTAATGTATTAAAAATTTATTTTTAGGAAAAATTGTTGTGAAGTATTCAGGTTTTTACTAAGCTTCTTATATGTAAGAGCGTTTTCATGACTGTTAACGTAGCATCATTTTCTTCAGCAGATTTGAAAAATATTGATTAAGTCTTTTCACACTGGGATTTTACGTGAGTTAAACAAACCTGTTCTTTCCAATGTTTTCGGTTTTAACTACTTTCGTCTGCAGTCTGTCTGTCTGTGTTCTTTAACATTCATATGTGGTTTAATTTTTGTCTCACTTTACTCTCTTTATGGTTGTGAAATTAGTTTTTAATATAATTTACTGAGTTGCTGATCCACAGTCCTGTTAGATTTGTCACTTGATTTTCAAACACCGTTTCTTCTAGACTTTGATCTTTCATTGTTGCCTTCAAGTAGTTGGTCTTTAAAAATTTGTTTCGCTTTTATAGTTTTTTATTTTTTTCTTGCAGCTGTTAATTTCAACCCTTTCTTTAAGCTGTTTTGCCCTTTTCGTTGGATGTCTGTCTGTTTTAGTTATTTAATTCAATCGCGACTTTCTTTTGAATTAATGTGAATGGAAGCCTTAGTTAAGTAAAAAAAACTGCTATCTTATGTAGGAAAGTGTTTTTGCTTCCAATTCAAATAACCATTCAATGTGTTCTTTTTTATTCCTTTATTAGTTAGTATTATTAGAATTAGTTCCTTTTGATCAATTAAGAAACCATTAACCTGTTAACTTAATTCTCATTTTTGCCAATATTTTATGATATCTTTTTAGTCGCCATATATTTTTACCCAGGCGTTTTATTTTTTATATAATATCAATACTTTAGACCAATACTTTAGAGAGCAATGAATTATTTAAAGTGAGTATTTGAAATAAAAAGAATAGGATTTCGAAATATCAAAATCGATAATAAATAAAACGATATAGCAAAAATATTTAAATAATCGATTGGAAATTAGTGTGAAAAACCTGGACGCCTGCAAAAAGCAAATATTTGTACTTGGAAATAACAAGGTTGTAACTGAATTTGCATGTTGCTTAATATTTCAGACATTCAATTCCTCGGAGCGTTTCCGAAGTTGATTTTACCAAATTCTGGCCGCTGATAGGCTTATACATTTCCAGAAAATCAAAAACGTTTTCCTCGTACTAATTAAAACGAATTCTGTAAATATTGCGACCTGAAACATTTTGTGTATTTGCTTAGCTTAAAATAGCTACAGTTTCAAAGTGAAAACTCTTTCAAATCTCCCAAGGAGTTTATAATTCTTAGAGAATGTTTCTCGCGTTCTCACTTCAGCAATTTAGTTAAGATTATGATATGCTTTACGCAACCGTTGGAAAACATTAAGTTTTAATGGAGAATGCTTTGTTAACAACCAAATTCCGATGGAAACATTCAGCATCAGTTGAATCTTATACAATCAACTGAAATAATTGATTTAAAGGGATAAACGATCTAAAATACATAGGAGTTTGACTAGTTACTTAAATATATTTTCTTGTGACCCAACTTGTCTTTTTAGGGGCGTTGCCATTATCGGTTTGTGGTAAATACCTATATTGAAACTTCCTCGGCAATAAATTCATCAAGTTCAATTCTCCTTTGGAAGTGTTTTAGCGCCGTTGGATGCCTGAAAAGCGGTCCCATCGATATTTTAAGCTCGAAATACCGTTTTCCATTTCCGTTAAAAGTTAGTTGCTCTTTCTTTTTGCATGTATGCCGCTAATTTCGCTTTGCTGACATACAGGCTTTTAGGGTAATTCGCTTCCTATTTGACGGAAGTGTCGTTGTTTACTCGGCAGGACTATAGAAACTGCAGGATACTGTGCATGTTCTGCCTCTCATCTGCATTGTTAATTTCATAGTTCGTTTGATGTTATGCTAAAGCTTTGTGTCTAACATATGATATCTTGGTGATCGTTCAAAAGCCCTACACGCTCTACTTAGTTTAATCACTATTTGATCATTGCTTGGTTTGAACATGAATTGGTAGGTCAGCAAGTACTGGCTTTAGTTTAAATTATATTCACAAAACTTAATTATTTCAGGGTTGCAAGTAGTCAAAACCATCCACTAAGTCAACTCCAACTCACTTGTTTCTTACTACGTTCCACTCAGTTTTAAGGTGTACTTGGATATAGCATTTTAGATAACTGAAGTAGCAAAAATTTAATAAAATCTTCCATTTGTAAGCAAGCGTTTTATTATTATTATTATTATTATGTGCGTCCAACACTCCAATTAAAGTGCAGTTTTTCAAATCGCTTTTTATACAACATTTTACAGAATGATCACATTCAGAGTTTTATCGGCAACTGTGGGGTCTCAAAATCGTTTTCCTCAACACGCAGAAATTTCAAACAACCATAACATTTTTGTATGCAAATTAAATCAGTGCCATAAATCGATATGAAAAGCACTATAAACGGTAAACTTTTCCTGGGTTCAATTTAAGCCAAAAAAATGTTTTTAAGGACTTTCAAAAAATCTACCCAAGCTCTGTAAGCTGAGAATAAAGGAATAATACAAATTAGTGTATTTACGCAGCAAAGAGGCCAATATGTAGCATATAAAATATCCATAGATTTATTGTTAATCTATTAATCTGTAGAAGTTAGTCAAACACAAGAGAATAATAACTATGATCCCATTCATGTTTACTCAATCGCTTTATTTGCCTGGACAGCGATGTAAATTTGATAAAACTGGACAGCCAAGCAAACGGTTTACCCTTTTTTGCATTCTCTACTGTATTTATTTGCTGAACTCATATAAATTTAAATCGCCATTTACAACACTAGACTGAATCATCAGCAGTTTTCGCATCCTGTATTTCTCATCATTTAAAATTTCTTATGTACATTCGAAATATACAAAACGCTGATACACAAATTTGCTTTCAATGGGCGAAAATGAGTAGAGTAAAGCAGACGAATAACTATGAGAATGGGAAAGAAAGGAATACACCTTAAAACAATTTCATTCTCAACCAAATATTATGTTTGTCTGGTTTTATTGCATTGAATTAGCGAGTTGCCTTGTTTTACATATTGGCTTTTTATTAGTTAGCCAATATGTACTTTCTTTTTTAGATTCTATTTTATATTCTCCAAGTATTAATTTTAATAGAAGAAAATTGTCTTTAGGAACCCACTCAATGGAACATGCATAAACTTTGCTGGCAAAAATTGGAATATAGAAATCTTAAACGTCAACATCATGGAAATATTTTTAATCATATTGAAGGAAAACATTATCTTAAGCTAAGGGTCTCTTAATTTGTCTGTAATTGTGTCCTCAAAACAATGAATGTACAGAAAGCAAACATATTTTGATAAATATATGAATTATAATATGAAATTATATCTTAGGTTTAGGCAAGGTTTAGCTCGCATCTAAAATGTTTTAAATGCAGATTTTTTTTAAATATTGTTGCCTTGCACTGCTGAAAAAACCGGAACTAAATAATTTAATTTGTAATTTTAAAACTAGTACCGCTTTGACGATTTAGTAAACTAAAATATCTGTATTCAAACAGGGAACAGAAAGAAATCAAATATTATTCCTTATATGTTGTGGTTGATTAGTGACTGTGATAATAATCAGTAATTAATTTTTCAATAGTGGGATTTTCGGTCAACGGATGGTGGCAAAATAAAACACTACTTTTTCATGGGCCAACGTTTCGACTTTATTCAAGTCATCCTCAGGGCTCTAAAATGGAAAACAGACGGGTTTTTAGCCTAGAGCCTGGTGGAGTTTCAACACTTAGTGTGTGACATGTTATACAATGACAAACACTAACAAAAAAAAATGAAAAAAACTTAAAACTCAACTTCACAACAGATTAAAAATTAAAACACGACCATCACAATATCCAGTTAAAATACTAAAAAATTAAATTAAAATTCACATTGGTTTAAATAAGTCAATCATGGTCAGTTCCGTCTCAAGAGAGTTTAGAATTACATAAAATAAAACGATCAGGCGGTCAAAACTATAAAACACACTCAAAACAAGAATCTCATGTCAATAAGATTTAAATTAAAAAAGAATAAAAAACAGTGAACAAAAGACGAAACTAAGTTGGTAAAAAAAAATTTCAAGTCTAAAAAGGCGCATAACAGCGATTGGTGATACAAAGAGCAAAAGTAGGTAGGCAATCATGAAGATACGTTCATTATGTAATCACTCACCTAGGGGCACGACTTAAACGGTAAAAATTGGTCCTAAGTTTAATAGTATTTTGGGTATTTAGTAATCTCATATGTCGATATTATTTAAGCAAAGAACAGACAACACTGAATAATATAATTGTCTATCTTTTCTGTAGTAATTTTATACATATACATATTGCTATAAAAAATTCAATAGCTCAAAAATCACTGAGAAATAATAGTCGAGAGTGGGCTGTCAAACCAGGATTAGGATTTTCAGTACACAAAAAACAGTGCAATATTTAGCGTTATATATTTTAAAACTCGAATGCAGAAAAAATACAGGTGAAATGGTTACTATTAGGGCTTAAATGTTTTCAACTAAACAGCTGAAAGCATCTACTTTTTCTGGTCTTTTCTGCTTTTTAACTGACTAATCACATTTATCAAAAGGATTACTCAGTTAGCTTTGAAAGCACCCTGGAAAAGAAATAAAATTTACTGTAGAACAATGTAAAAATAAAATGTAAATTACAATAAATAAGCTAAAATTATTTCGGAAAAATCCCAAATCTGAGTTTGATGAACCAATGATGTCATAAGTTATAATTATTTGAGAAGAAAATATGTTTGATACACAAAGTTATGGTTAATAATGGCTGCATGGTTGTCTAATTGTATTTTGGCTATCAAAAGTGTATTCGCTTTTCTTTTTCGAGAATGTAAATATTTGCAGAAATCAGGCACAATGCCTGCGAATAGGCCCGAAAATGCTTCCTAAACGTGCAAAAAATGATAATGGTTGCAATTGTTAACAAGTGTCAAAAACGCGCGTTTAAAAATTTTAAACACGAACACATTTTACCATAAACATCTGAGTTATTTCTACCTACTTCTGATTCGATCTCGAAATGGTAAAAAACGCAATAGAAGACTATTTTAGTTCAAGACGACTCCATAGTTCCCATGAAATAATCTTCTGAAGTTTGCTAAACTTTCATTAGTTTTTACTCGAGTTGTTAATCTGTTTAAAAGCAAATTTTATATTCAGACTCAAAACCAATTAAGGAACAAATTTTTAAAATTGTAAACTATAGCCCGTGCTTTACTGGATTACTGCCACTTACAAAAGCAATTGTTTCCCCCAATCGAAAATCTAGATCAAAATAGCACAAACCTAGACCGGACGTTTTTGACGAATTAATCCCTCAAGAATCGAACAATTGAATTATTTCGAGACTGAGTTCTACATTGCAGTAGAAAGTTAGTGTTATATGGATGACTTATTGGAACAGAAATACTCACCTTGAATACTAACCGATTCAAAAATTTCGCAATTAATCAGTAATTTCCAATTGTTTCATTACGTGTTAATAGCGCGCAAATCAACCTAAGGAAAAATTCCATATCTACAATAAAAACCCAATTTTCTCTTATTATTCGTATGAAAACTTTTGGCCTGACCTGCCAGCAAAATGATCCCAAAATAATTCAAGCTTGTTATCGTTTTTAAATTCGATACATTCAATGCCGATAAACAGGGACAATATCGCCTTTTGAAAGGTATAAAATATCAGATTTAGTATGTATTTCACCCACTCAAGCAGAATCCTTTTTAGCTGCGTGAAATCAAAGAAAAATTTAAATTTATTATTAAGAAAATCGAAGCACTGCAAGAAAATCTCCAATTAACAAAAAGAAATGCAGAAAGCAAACAAAGATAACACGCAAGTTGCTTCAAGCTTCACACAGGATTTATCATCTCAAACTACCCAAGCGAAAGAAATTCCCCAAGCAGCACTTTGAACATAAATAAAAGTCTTACGTGAAAACACATCAGAGATTGTCTAATCGCCCCTGTCTATGTCCCGGACCAACGTTTTCTCAACTATCACATTTCTTATAAGAATTTTCAAGTCTCGAAGTAAAATCAAAGTGCAATCTAAAATTTATCTATCAAAAGCACGTGGTGGCGCGTTCACTTTGCTGGACACTATATTGAGTTTCCCAACAGTTTTAGCTAAAGCGACACTTTGCGGTATTTGTCGTAGTTTAGAGCTGATCTTGAATTAGATCTATGACTCTGATTTGATAATGCGGGAAATTATTTAGTGGCACTAAATTGCGGTTTTTCTTGGTTTTTCTTTCTTTTCCGTTGAAAAACCTTAATTAGAAAAAACACATTGAACTATACGCAAGAGACAATTAACTTCCTCGGCACATTTTCAGCCTTTAGTGCAAGGTTTCTAGAAAGATTAATTACAGGCTCCTGGGTGGACTCTATAGAAGCTTAGTTTACAATTAGTCGGGTATCAAATTGTACACAAAAAACTTGAAATACCAAACCATACTTAGTCTCTTCTTAGTTTTTTCACTGCACAGAATCGTGGCATATTCATTATGCATTAATAATTGATTTTGAACAGTTTTTCAATTATTCTTGTCATGTCTGTTCGATCGCACAATTGTTAGTTTGATGGATTGTGCAGTAGGATTTAATGACGTCTTATTCTCGTTGTTAATCTTAATGCATTATGTTCTGTTGTTTGTATGTTTTGTTCAGCTTTATTGAATGCATTTGCCTTCAGTACGCATCCAGAAGCCAGCAAAGGTGTACACATTGTTTTGAGTATTTTGCCTTCTGAATTATTTTCACTCTTACGGTTTGTTAATAATTTATGAATTTTAATTTTTGATACACCTAGAAAATGATACAAAATTGCAACATTTACCGACCGTATCCAATAAAACATTTTCCACAAATTTCTAATTAAAAATACATTTTCTAAACGCCAAAGTAGAAAAAGACTACACGCGGACTTTGGTTTCATAAAGTATAAATATAACATGAGCGAGTAAGCATAAATTATAAATGCAGTCACATTAATCTGCTTAATTTATTTACGACTCGTGGGAGTTTTGATTCTGACTTTCCGCATTTATTCCAACTCCAGAAGTTTGGGAAGCAAAATAAAAAGCAAATAATTAATTATACAACATTGCAGACTCAACTGTGCGAGCACAGCAGAAAGCCAGTCTGGTTAAGGTTTTGTCTTTATAAATGAGAATTATGGAGGTTTGCCACCATGTACTTAGTCTACAGGTGGTCGGAATAGTATTCGTGCATTATAGTTTTTTTATACTTTCAGAACGACATCAACACACATTCAAAACACTCGACACATTTGCAAAATGTACGAAGGTTTCAAAATAATGTTAGCTGCATGCTTTGTATCAATTAGTTGCAACTTTATAATGACTCCAAAGTGAGATTTTCGCAACAGTAAATTCTCTAAGCATGTCTCTTGTGGCATTGTGGCGTTTCCGCAAACGGACCAATTAAATGAGGATAACGTTTCACTGCAGCATCAAATATTTACCAGGATTCAAATAGTTTACCTAATAATTTATTTAAACGAGTTAAGGTTTTTATTTGAATTGAATTAAATTTACACGTTAAAAAATTAAGTGTTGCAACTACTTAGGATAAATTCCTCTTTAACTTCGTATATTCCGAATGCGTTGTCTACTATATAAAACATACTCTAGTAAATTAACCAGCGATTATTATTATTAACCGATTATTTGATAAACGGCTTCACCAGACGATAAATTATTTACCAGGCAATTTCCGTAAAGTACTTCAAACATGCAAAGCGGTGGGATTTTTGTGAACATAATTTTAAGTATTAACCGGTAGGTAGATGTGTAATTAAAGCAGCAATGAATTCTAAATATATCAACCATTATACATGTAGAAACTTGCTAGAATTTAACTTTTGGGGGGGTTTGCTAAAGTTGTCCTATTAGCATTATAATATTTAAGAGATCATGTATTTGTGACGAAAAATTTATTTATAATAAGGAAATTAATCTGGCATAATAAAATTAAATGGTTATTTTTTTGAAGATTCTTAAGGAAAAGCTTTTTAGTGAAATTGGTATTAATTGAAACATTGGAGAGTTGACTAAATAATCCCATTACAAAATTGTGCTAGAAACAAAATCTATAAATATCGAAACAGAATAAGTACAGGAAGTTGAAAGAATAATAAAGAGATCATAAGGTTTATTAAAAGTTGATTGGAAATGATGTCTGAATGTTTCAATGGACAATTATTAGGAAATGACGTCTCAATTAGTCAGTCAGTATATCTCAAATTATTTACAATTTAACGAATTAAGCTTTCTTCGGATTTTCTTTTATTTTTCGAATTTTTTACATGCTACTTAAATTCGAGTGTTGGAAAGAATACTTGAAAAAAAACGTTTATAAGTTATTTATTCGGACGCACTTCGACAATAAAGGCATGATTTGTGTTACGAACAATTATTAAATAGGCAAAAATAGCTAATCTTGTTGGTGACAAGGTGCTGAGCTGGTTTGGTGCCTTAACTCCTTTGGCCTTGGATGAGAACCATGGGGTGTCCACAGAGTTCGGAGTTAGAAGGGTCTTCTATTTTCCTAAAGACCCAACGAACTTCTACTGGCGTTGGTTGCTTTCGTTTCCTTAAAATATATCTATAAATACTATAGCAAGTTGTACAGTACAGAATAATTGTCCAAAAACTGATTTTAGGAAAATCAATAGTAATTTCATTTAGGAATGTTTTCCGGGCTTTGAAGCCGTGGTCTATCGGAATTTCTTCCTGACGTTTCGTTCACAACTGCGGTGGACATTTTCAAAGGCGATGAGGCAGTGGGCGAAGTGAT
>NW_026018165.1:3325657-3327594 GCF_020466585.1 Dendroctonus ponderosae
TTTGGCGATGTCTGGTGGAAATTCTCTCGCAACAAGTTCCATTGCCTCCCTGATTGGTACCATTGTGAACAATGAAACCACATCAAAACTCACAAAGATTTTCCCGGGCGATAACGACAACGAGTGCAACCTCTGAACAAAATGGGATGAGTCCTTTATAAAGCTGTCCGTTTTTCCAATTTTTGCAATATTGTAGGTGGGACTTCCAATGGCGCTCACAATGGAAGTTTTGAAGAGTTACTTTGAATGCAAGACTATGGTTTTTTAGTTTCTCTTGTATCTTCATTAATTCGCTTATTAGATCGGTTGAATCAATGATTGAATTGTGTAGGACGTTGAGTTTTTAAAAGGTAATTGCGTTTTCTAGTCGTTCGAAGAGATCGTATATGAGTATATGATTTGTAATGTTAAAGCAAGTTGATAATTTACGATATACTGATAGAATTCAACACTTTCTTGATCTGCTTGTTTTATGTAGGTCTCTAATTTTATAATTCGATTTCTCAACATTATTTGATTCTTCGTGATTGTTTCGTTTTGGAATTTTCTTATAGTGTTGAGTCACTTGTTCTTTAATTATGTTTTAAAGTTATTTTGATTTTTTGTCAGCAATGATATAAGCAGCTTCATCGTATTTAGCAGCATCGTTTTGATTTAGATTGCCCGTTATTGATTTTATTATACCTCTTTTACTTTTCGAATTTCTCAATGGGTTGAGTTAATTGCGATTTGTTATAATGTTGTTAAATGTTCTAAGTTTTGGGTTCCATGTAATGTTTTTTCATGCATTTTAAAACATGTTTTTTTTACGTTCACTGGTTACATTTGCTACATCAAAAATTTGTATTAATGTCCAAGTATCAATTTGATTTTGTACGTTTCCTAACTTTACTTTTTAAACATTTTTTTTACTTTATGCTCAGTGCCTGTCTTGACTTGAGTAAATTCAGACAGTTTTATCTGTACAGCCTATTTCTGTAGTTATAAAGGATATAAAAATGCAAGTTTGGATTTTTTAAAGTTTTTTTTAATTTTTAATAGCAATTTGTCTTCTGCGAGATCAGATCAACAAGTTTTAGCAAATTATATTGAACAAACTACGGAAAATGCGAACATTCCTGAAGAATAATTAAACGCTAGCTAAAAACGCCAACCAACTTCGGAAGAGACGCTCGAAAGTTGAAAAGTTCGATGCCTCTTCGCTACTCCTAAAGTTATAAACACGTTAAGGAAAATTTTACTTAATAGCATTCTCGTTTATCGACAAGTGAAATTTATGGGGATGAATTATTTCCTTATGACAAAGTAAATTACATTCCGGCAAAGAAAATCGCTTGAAGTTTTGTTTGCAAGTTTGCAATAGAAAAATTTAGATTTCGAAGGTACTTTACATGCTTTCTTAACTGATAGATTCAATTACACAAAAGAGCAGTTAGTATTACATTTAGCTAGTACTCTACTCTATGAGATCCTGTCAATTCACTTGAATGCCTGAAAGAAGCAAGATGGCATATTCCTTCCGCACAATATCATGTCAGCAACTTATGACTTAAAGGACAAAAGATTCGTTATATGGGTTTGGATATGAACCGCGGTAATTTGATAAGGAGATCTGTGTCAGGTATAATCAAATCTAGAGGAGGGTTGTCAGCATTCATAAGATACGCAGACAGGTGCTTGGTTGATTTCATTTGGTAATTTGAGTACAGTGAAATTGCACGACGCAGAAGCTGGAGTACAGAAGCTGGTAAACATTATAACGCATTTTCCTCTCAATAAGATTATTGAAAGCCTCGGGGGTTTATTTTTTTGCAAACGCTAAACTTTACATTAGCAGAAAACACAAAAAAATAATAGAACATTGCAGAGCAATATTAATGTAATTTAATTATTGTTCGTTTCTTTAAATTGATTCTACTAAAAAGTTTGGTCATACT
>NW_026018165.1:3327644-3344518 GCF_020466585.1 Dendroctonus ponderosae
AACTAACTTTTGACGAAAGTATGATAAACTTAACTTGTTTATCTGCTACCAATTGTTGAAACCTTAACTACTCTTTATTTGCATCGATATAATGATAAAGCAACAGCCCTTATGTACGAATAGTTTAGTAGAAAGTTTACGTCCTAAGCACTAATAAGATTTAAAAAACAGCACATGGTTGGCTGCAAAACGAGATAAAAAGCTTATTTAGGTTAGCGACACCAATAAAGAAGAATTATTCGTTTCACGCGAGTGTGGCATTACCACGTTACGGATATTACTTTCCACATGACAAAGGTTTAAAGGCGTTTACTCTTTAAACCAGCCTCAACTACTGGCAATATATTTTAAAGCCATTGGTTAGAATGCGATTTATCTGTAACGTGTATAAATTAGTCATAATAGTTCTTTTTATTCGAATAAGATGGATAAACTAAGTAATAAAAGTAAGTTTGCAAAATTGAAAGTTTTGTAGGTAATGCTTCACTTGAACTATGCAAAGTAAGTTTAATATATAGACAATATTAAAAAAATTTCATTATGTAATTGTTGAAAACTTATTTGTTTTATAAATCCCTTTTTGCTCGCCAAATTTCACATACGTAATTTCTCAAATGATTTCGATATTAACTGAGGGCTTATTTGCAAGTTTCATATACCTAAAAATAGAAGTCCTCGACCTCTATGTCTCTTTTCTAGGGCATTTGACATTTTTCGCTAAAAGTCCTTCAGCTCGAATTAACCGGATGCTGAATGAAGAACAAAATTGCTCTACAATCACAAATATTAGGTACTTGTAATTTCTATTGAAAAATTTGGAAAGATTAAATAAAAGCACTTGCCTTCCCACAGCCTCTTTCACCGCGAAAAAGTATGAAGAAATTCTTTACATGAGATTCTGAAACTTTCTGTTCTTGCCTAGAATGTACAAGAATAAAAACTCCAGTGAAGCACGTTTTTTACAAATTTGTAATTTTCCGAATGCAAAAGGTTTTAGTTCTCCTGATTGTACTTAAGCTACAAGTAAGCTGAAATAATTTTGTAAGTCTGTAAGTAAGTTGTATGTCTGTAAAATTATAAACTTATTAAACCACCAAAATTGAGCCATTATCCACAAAATCAGAATTTCGCAAAGAATTAGTGAAGACGAAAACTAGTACCAAAAAAGCTAATGGAATTGTCAAGTAAAATGAAAAATTCTGCTTTACAAATGAGCTTGTCAAAAATAGTTTTTCGCTCGAGCAAACGGAGGATATTCTCACACTCAACCGCATAAACTAATTAAAATGGTGTACACACCATTATCTTGCCATTAATTCATGTTTCACTGTACGGCTTTAATTTCATCTGGCTTTTTATGTTGCAAATCCAATTTGGATAGGCTTATTACGTCCAGAATTCAGCTCAAACAATAGCACATGTAATACAATATAATGCTGCTCGTATCTGATAGAAACAAAGTTTAAATGCCGCGCATAAAACTTTGAAAGTTCAACTATTTCTACAAGTTTTATTATTCCAAGCGTAAATCATGCCGTAATTTAATACATTTAAGATTTGTTTAAAATCAACATAAACCCATAGTTTAGAATTTTTTTTCTTTGGGGTAGTATTAAAATGCAGCGACAATCGAGCAAAATAATTGGAAACGCTGGAAGGTGGAATCGAATTAAAATTATAATGAAAATTAGCGCATACGGAATTAAGTTTTTGTTGGTTTTAAATATATAATAAATGTTGAATGAGAGGTGATTCCAGATTATTTATATTTTTAAAGAGATTTCGTTTACAAAGTTTGGTTTTTCTTGATTATCTTCGGCTTTATTAAGGCTGAGAGAATTGTTCTAGTAAAGCAATTATATGAAACTTGTAAAACTTTTATTTTACTTTTGCGCCCAAGATTTTTTGACATAGAAAGTTGCATTCAGAGGCATTTTTCTACTTCCAAACTATTTTCCACTCTCCATAGTTAAAAATATAAAGACGATATATATATTATATATACGACTATAAAATGTAGTTAGTTACACTCTGCTAAATAAAAGGTTTTTAAGGAAAAAATCCGTTGATTGGCAATTCGCATCTCTAAAAATTATTCAACCAATTAAAAATGTTCTATGGTATTCAGGCTATTAAACCGATTAACTGACGTGCTTTTAAAAGCGGTTGAGGTCCATGTAAATTAAAACATGAATATTTGAATTTGATAACTACACAAATGTCTGCAACATTGTATCATTATTGCCCATTATTCTGCTTTGTAACACTTGCATTTCTTTATTGACGCCCGATATTTTACCCCTAACTTGCACCAATATCGAAAAACACCAATGTTATCGCAAATTCTAGTGCAAAAATATTATGTGAGTAAACGTTCATAAAGTAACTCGTAAAATGTATTTTTCACAGGAAAATGCACTAATATTTGGTTTGTGGGTATTTTAAACCCGAAATGCTACACAGACTTATTCGACATGCCGCAAAGCGTTTCACAGCGATAGCACATGTTAGGAATGTGTCGCTTGTGATACAGGAAATTGAACAATACAAGTATGCAAGCGGAATTGTAAGCTTGTGATATTTTCGTACCCTACAACAACCCATGCATCCTAAACTTTTCCGACGTGCGAATACCTATTCATCTCTCAAAAATATTAATACGAAAAATGTATAGTCTAAACTGGGCGAAAAAGTCTTAAACTGAGTAATTTAAAAGTTTTAGTTGGAATCAATTTTAGAATAGTTATTTGAGGAGTTCCTAGGTTCTTAAAATCACAATATGAAAAAAAGTAATTTAATAAGCTTAATAACTCACCTAAATATCGACTTAATGTTTAACAGTTAAAACCCTTTCAAGAGGGGAAATCACTTTGTATGAGTCTACAATATTTTTAAGTGGATTTTTCCGTCTGACTGTAGATAGATCGCGAAAGTCAAGCGCTCCTTTTATTAATCACTTTCTCTAAACTAAAAAATATCCGTAGATACAGCGTGTTTAAATTTTTAATATTTTATATAGTTTTCAAGATTTTAAGAACAATTCGTGCTACAGTAATCGTTTTCTTACCACTGAGAAAAGATTCTGCTATTCACCAAGTGAACCTTAACTATCAAGCTAATTTTCAAAATGGTTTTAGTTTTGTTCGTATACCGAGAACTATTTGATGTACAACTTTACTACTGAATTAGGGTTTGAAAACGCATTAATCAAGTGCAGCTTAAGATGGAAAATAGTCGCGGTTCTCACACAAAACCCCATATGGAAATATTGCACTTATCCCATCGTTGCAAACACGCCAATTTTTGCTCTTGTCGCAACAGCAAATGCAATTAAGCGGATCATTTTTAGGCAGAGATCAGTGGACGCAGTTTTCAAGCAAAAAAACAAAATTTTGATATCAGAGATTTGGGTACAAAATAATAATACAAGGCCATAATTTCAAACTTGGCGCCAGCTTTTTGCTCATATCTCAAAAACACATTGAGCTGGCGGGCTCATTTCTGCCCCATTGAATAGATAATTAAATTACGAGATTCTGGATTGAAACATTGCTTGGGAAATGTTGGCAGTTTTTCTACAAAATGCAAAGTTTGAACATAATTTATAGTTTTACGCAGCTTTAGCGATGGTGGGGCTCAAACAGCACACCGTCTTTTTGCTCATATCTCAAGAACTATTTGCAATGCAGCTCTCGTTTTCCTACCACTAGATAGATACTTCAACACAGTTAATTTACCAAGTGGAATTAGAATTAGAACTTAAATGCAGTTTTCGTACAGAAAGCAACCTTTGAATATCACACATTTTGGTAAAAGTTGAGGCATCGTTTCAAACATGACCCTACCTTTTTGCTCATGTCGCAGGTGCTAAATAAACGAAGGGCTTAATTTCTACATCAGTAGATAGAGATATAAATTATCGATCTCAAAAGTAAAATAACGCTTGGCAGAAACGAGCAGTTTTTCCGAAAAATACGAAGTTCCAACGTCATTTTTAGTTTTGCCCGGTTTTGGGAAAGTTGGGCCATCACCACAAACAAAGCGCCGCCCTTAGGCTCATATCTCAAAAATAATTTGGAATATATCTCATGTTTTGTTACCTCTGGATCAATAATTAAAAAACCCATTTGCTTAGTGAAAGTTGATTAAGAAAAAGGAGAAACTTTCACTTTAAAACCGAAATTTTAACAAAACCGCATGATATATACTTCCTAGTTCTTTCTACTATGAAAGTATTTTGGAACGTATCTGTATAAACAGAGCGTTATTTTTACTTTGTATGTTTCAATGAGGGAAGCGGTTTAATTGCTGCTAACCGCGTACCGAAAAGAGAATAATGGCAATTCAACATATTTACCAAAATAAAGGCATAGTGTTGCTTTCCAGCCATATGAAAATAATATTTAATTAATGTTTGGTTTTCGCTAAAATTCCATTTCAACGGATTGAATCGCAAACTATCAACATTGAAATATTATATAACCGCCGTTGAGTAATAAACATATCAAAATTTAAATATTAAATTAACAAAAAGCAATTACGTGGTAATAATTGAAACACAGCCAGTCGTAAAGTGGCAATTTTAACATCCTGTTAAGCCGCATATTTCGGCACTGGCCATGATGATACTTTATTCCATGAAAAGGGTGTATAAATTAGCATAAACATTGTACCAAGTTTTGTGACCGTGCCATTTGCATTCCAGATACTTTCTCTTGCGTCTTGTATGACAAACAAAGCTCAAAGGGCTAAAGCCCAAATTATACCAGTTGAGTGTAAACTGCAAATAGCGATAAGAACTTGAGAGTAATCCTTTTGTTCAAGGGCCAAAAAGCAACCTTTAGGACTGGAGAAACTGGCTACAGATTTGCATAGATTAAGCATGTTAAGACGGGACTTGAAACGATATATTTGGTGGACTATGGAAAGCGCTCCAGGTAAATAAAATATGATCCAGCTGTAATTATTCTATGATAATTTTAGGATTAAAATCTCAATTTAAAAAGCGGCAAAAATAATATTATTTGGCTAATGTATCCTGCCAACTTAATAAAACCCTAATCAATAGTCTTGAACTGCAAAACGTTTCGAATCTTAGCAAGATCCTCATGGTAGACTGGCAAAAATTGCCCGCAAACATGTCCTGATAAACGGAAAACCTATATATTTTTTTCTTCCATAATTGCGCTTTCTTAGATCCACTGAACGAATTGCTCCACTGACTTTCCGCAATCCAATTTCGATTGGTTTGAAAGAAAAGCTATTGCTTCTAAAAAAAGGATGAGTTTTCAAGACCGAACAGTGCCTTCGCCGCAAAAGAATAACTCGCTTTAAAAAACATTAAACGTTTTCTCAGTTTTCCTTGTTAAGTTCCTTGTTAGTTGAGGTTGTTTGAGTTTGATTAAGCAGTTGGAAAATTTTTCCCCAGGAAATAAAAAATGCTTCTGCGGTTTAACTGAAGGAACACAGGGTTATTCAAATCTCGATTTTAAGATAAAAGCTTTTTGAGACCATGGCAAAGGAAGGGGATTTACATGAATCTGGCAGCTTTATATGTTTTAATGTGCTTCCTAGACGTACTACTCCATATTATGGATTAAATGCTCCCAGATACTTCACCCAAACGCTTGTAGAGCCGATATTTTTTCACCACTCGATTTTCGTCTGTGATCTGTGGGGGATTGAGGGCAAAAACTGCATCAAAATCAACTCAGAAACATATGGACCCTCGCTTTCTGAATGGATTGGAAATGTTCAATTCCAGGTTGAATTTTGATGGCCAGGTCAGAAACAAAGAGACGTCTCCAGTTTCTGATCCGCCCATTCTTGTCCGAAATAGTTAATTTTTGAGGAGAATTTTTTTAGGTTTAAAATGTTAAATATGAAATAAAAATCCCTAAGCGTAAATAAATGTATTAACTTTATTGCTCGTGTGTACGTTCTGTATGATTAACATAAAACATTTCTGGGCAACATAATTATAGATTTATCTAATACACTTGTTTTTTTCCAAATTCAAAGAAAACACCAAAAACGATCTAAGCATTAAGCAAAACGTAAACTCAATAGAACCAAAAGCATTGAAATCCGTACGGTACATCTGTATGTACAGTACAAATTTTCTATTTATAGTAATACGGAACAAAAACTTAATGAATTTTCATTATTTATTATCAATAAGGAACCAACAAATAAACTCACTATTAAAAAGGTACAAAACACTAAAAATTCCTTTTCTCGATATACTTATTAATTCAGTAAAATTTAGGCGATTTCGAAACTTTGATATATAGGAAACCTACTCATATAAATAGATATTTAAATTTTGACTCACTAAAATGATGGACACATATGATAGCAACACCATATGATAGCAAAAAAAGAAATTGGGAAACTTAATATAATAGAGCAAAAACAATTTTGTAATCTATCTAATTCCATCATTTATCCAAATTCCTTTATTGACAAATGTTTTAATAAAACCGCAAATTTGCAATTAAATCGACTCAAAATAAACCAATTACAAATGGTTTTATTCAATTAAATAATTCAATATTAGATCTTTCAAACTGAAAATAAAATTAGCAGCAAATTTTCAAAAACCAACGTAATTTATAAACTTTTTTTACATATGTAATGAACTTTATACATCGGAAACCTCAAGACCCTTAAATAAACGATTTAAAATGTTTAAACAGACATTTGTATCAGAGCACGTTGACAAAAATGTTTAAGGTCGAACGCTGAACAAAAAAGTTTCGAAAACATTTATTGCTCACACAAATTCCTGCAAAGACCAACAAAATGAAAACGTGAAAATATGCGGAAATAAGTACAAAATGAATGGAATTAAAACAGAAAATAACTACACTTCAGAAAAATACAATTAAAAACTTTAATGAAGTAGGAGTAGCGTATTTTAGCGAACAGAAAGTTTAGAAAGCAAAACATCCATTCCGCGGCAAAAAACTTCGACATTTATACTGCACGCTTTTTCCAGGACTTTTTATTTTTTAAAGATTAAATTAAATTTGCTGCGGGCCAGGTTTGTCCGAAAAAAATTTAGCACCTGCCACACCAACTTCAACATTGCGAAATTTATATTCTCCCCTTATAAGTATTCTCCCAGTAAACTCGAGTTAGTTATAATGCCAGTCCTAACTACAATACATCCCGAAACTTTGTCATTACAGCCGACTTTAATGTGACGCCGTAACATGGTGGAGATTGAGAAAAGTTTCAAACCATCAGCATTAATTACGCCTTACCCAACATGAAACTCTAAGAGACATATAATTGTTGAAGAAGTAAAAATTGTTGGGTCGAAATAACGCTCAAATGTGTGATCTGTTTACCTAAAAAAATTAATGAAAACATTTCGGAGTAGAATCACTAGCATGCAAGTTTTATGAAAAATGTATGTTTGGCTTAACAAGCAAGGTATAAAGTTTTAAATGGATTAACAGTTCATAACCAAGGTAAGGTTACACGAAACTCAAACACATGTAGAACTTTGAAATGAACAACAGTGAAAACTGATGGCAGAATATGCAAACTTTTCACACAAAAGAATAGCTAATTAAAAAAACAGAAAGCTATGACAAGAAGATTTATGCAACTGTAATCTCGACAATTTCTTCAGTTAATCTCAATACGATTCAGCATAAAGTTTAGAAGCGTTGTTAGGTCTTCGGCAGCACTTTGTAATAAAACGTCGCTTTGCAATGAAACTTTCCCCATTTAGACATTTACAAGATCGATATTTGCAAGTTTGCTGGCCATTTATTTATTGGATGCAATAGCGTGGAACAAAGCATTTCTTGCGATATGTTTTCTTTATTGCAAAGTCTCCTCTCACAACCAATTTTAAAACATTTAAACTGATGAACATGTATATGTTTGAATTGGTTTGTGAGATTTTTAATTTTATATCCATGCGCCATCAGTTTGTGAGAGTTAGTGCACAAAGTAAACCTCTTTTAAACAAACATAATAATAAAGCAAAATATAATGCATGCGTTTAAATTAGCTTGATACTTTATAGGCCTACCCTTTAATATAAACGTATTTAATAAATGAAACCTATTATACTAGATATAAATAAATCACACTATCCGAATCCAAAGTTCTTGGCAGTCACAAAATGTTCTTTGATGATTATTAAGAAAATACTTTTCCGGTGGATCCAGGATTAGAATCAATAAAGTATGTTTATAAAATATGTATTTATATTGCTTGTAAACATTATTAAGTAAATGTTATTCGTCGGGGCTTAAACCGCCAGAAATAAATAATAAATACATTTTATGTAATTTTCAAGAATAGAAACACTGCTTATATAATGAAAATATTTTCACAAATTTTTAATCAAATAATATTTAATATTAAAAAATTACAAGCTTCATTATTCATTTATCTATCCCCATTCTGATAATGAATTTGTTAAAACGAGATTCTATTAAGTCACTAGGTGAGTAAGGTAGTTTTATCCACTAGGATATTAAAAAACCTTCTCATTTGATCAGTTAATCTTAATATCACCATCAAAATGTTTATTTTCTGTTTACTTGACAGAAAAAGTAAAAACTTTCCTTTACACACTTATTATTTTTATATTTGGAATTGATTGGGGTTTTTATGTAATCCTATATTCTCAGGCCAGCACAAAAAATGATACTGTGATCCATCTACCAAATGATTAGCTGCACCTTTTTTCGGTATCTTTTTTATCAGAGAAAATAATTTATCAGCTTTACATGCTTCTAAATGGGCCAGCGGTTGGGTTTTATACACTCACTTTTGAAGAAATTGTTCGTCGTTAAGATAGGAAAATGGGAAAGTTAATGCCAGCCTATTAAATGATAAATTTAAGTAATATATTAATGTGCAAAAAAAATTTATATGTGACAGCTAAAGTCGCATTTTTGGCCCGAAATTGACCAGCGAATACTGCAGAGAATGTTATTATATAATTAAAGTTACCTACAAATAAAAATAAGGTTAAGGTAGAGGTTCAAAATGTTTCAAAAGCCTCTAAAGCTGGAATAAGTTCTGAGGAAATAAAATTGTAGAAGTCATAAAATTGATTTTTTTATAAATTAATTTAAATTTTGACATGTTTTTGATGGTAACTGCTTTTGACAAAATTTTGGGGAGCAAAATCGTTGGTCTCAAGTCAGGCAACACAATTCAGTTGCATAAAAAAATAATGTAAATTTTGGAAAGTTTGGAGTTTAAAACTGTATAATATCTTTTTCCACAAAAATATTAAATGTATGAAAATGTGTTTTAAGTGTTATACTTACGTATCTTGTATATAAATATAATTCGAACAGAAGTAGTTTAAACAACAATGACAATAACGATGCATATTCTCCATAATAATGACTTATAGCTAAATACTATTGCCGCGCAACAAATATGCAGCTCGTTTAAATTTGCTGATAAATCATGCAACGAAGAAATAAATGATAATTTAGATTTACTATCCGTAATCGATGTGTTGAATCGAGCCCAAAATAATATAAAAAAGCCATCAATTTCCCGCTTGAAAAAAAATCACGAAAATTATAGTCTTCATTTTTTCCTCCCTAAACCATCAAACAAAAAATTAGAATTAGGTGGTATTCTGCCGACAATCATTGACATGGCTCAAGTAGAGTGAGGAAACGAAATGAGAAAATCGATTAATGCCATAGAACGAAAATTTCTATTCGAACGTACGGCAATCGCTACATAAAGGGTATCCGTTAATTTACAAGTCATTCATCCCTTAGCAGACAGATTTTGTCACAAAATTGACTTGCCAGCTTATAAAAACTAGCTTTAGTCATTTTCTTTGCCTCGTCATTTTTATTTCAGGATCTTAACCGATAAGACCGCCGAATCAAATAAAATCTTCAAATAACATGCAAAAATGTGCTAAAATATGATTTATGGTTTGAATGAATATAACAGATGTCCTGATGAGTTTCAGAACAGACCGAAGTTTGATGAATGTAAGCGAGAATACTTCAAAATCAGTTCAGATTGATTCCAGTAAAAAAATTCAAATTTCATCATTTTATTTATACCTACAATATGTTTACAAATTCGTGCAAATCACGCCACTTTATTAACTTTATTAGTGCAGCTGGTGGTCGAATTGAATAGAAGTTCCACCTTTTCTCATAAATATGAAGTCTTGGTTAAATGAAAAAAATTGCATTTTTTCTAAACAGATTCAGAATTGAATGGAGAAAACTAAATAGCATTCAAGGAAAACGAACACAAACAAAACTGTCTTGGAAATTACAAACTAAGTGGAAACCAAAGTTCAAGGTTACGAAAGTGTGAGCTTTAGCAAAAAGGCGATAATTTGTTGTTCCTTTATTATACAAAACCCCTAAATAGTCGCGAGCGTATATCTTAAGCTCATATAATTTAAGTTTCTTATTTTGTAGATTTGCAATACGAATAAACATCAATTAACGTCTTGCCCTTAGTTATTTATTGCTTCCAATGTTCTTAAGTGATAGATACATAAGCTATTCGATGAGCCATTCGCTAAAAGCATGAAACTAGGGATGGGAGAAAAACATCGATGTTTCGCAAACATCGATGTTCTGCCTCCGATGTTTCGCTAACATCGAGATTACCTTTCGATGTAAACATCGATGGCTACCATCATATATCATAGAAGTTTATGAACATATTTTCAGTTTAATAGTAAATAATAATAATAAATGCAATAGAATTTCTGGTGGTTTCAAAGTTTATTGTTCCCGTTCTTCCAATATATTAATGATAACTACATTAATAAATGTAATCTCAATCGTCTGGCAAACTTGAAATTGCACAGAGAGTTCGCTAACATCAATTATTCCTATGTAAACACGCAAACATCTTAGTAACAAAATTTCGCTAACTCCATAACAGGATTCAACTCTTTAACGCTGTTCCATTTGCATAAATTGCATGATTCTGCTCCATTATATGCACACACTTTGCCGTTGAAACTTAGACAGCTGCATCTTTTCTCATACTGCATTATGTGGTGTTTTAATTATATTCTGTTTCAGCTGGCTTTTCCTCAAAATGATTTCTAATTTTCGCTGTTTAGAATTTCTAAAGGTTGCTTTTGTATTTTTTACGCTGTTCTTTCAATTAACGTACGATTCAATTTCGTCATTTAGATTTACGTTGTGCAAACTTCTCCTGTGATTTTTTTAGAAATTTATTTTTATGGTATTTTTACTTTCATGTATGTTTTTGGCAGATTACTGTAGTGGTTTTAAGTATAAATACTACCTAAACGTTATTAACTACTCTGTTTTTAATATCAAAGCCGATTTATTTTTATGATTTCAAATGGAGGTTTTTTTTGCTTTTCTTTCTTTTCGTATAGTACAGCTAATTAAGCCTTCGTCATTCTAAGCCTCCAACAAGTTCCATTGTTATTGCTTTTATACATTCTCCGCTCTTTTATGTGATTTAATTCTGCGAGCTTTGTGTATTTTTACTAAAATGTTCTCGTTCCGAGTTTCAGCATTCGCAAATTGTATCAAAATCTAATGAAAATAATTAAAACCAGAATAATTTTTATCTTGCCACACGCTGCGCTAGGTTGCAAAAGAAACCGCTTTTTAGATCTATAATCAAACAATAACAAAAACTTGTTGAAAATGTTAATTAAAACCAACAAAATCGCGTTTTCACGGGATAACATTAATAAAGGTTTCGGTTCACACCTACAATGGCTTTTCAAGTTGCCGCTGTTATTACAATTAAATTGTTTTCGTGTGTTCATGCAACGTTTTATTTATTTATGATGGATTATTTGCGTTTTAATTATCTGAATAGTCAATTGAATAAAACATATTTTACTTTGGTTTGATTTATTCTACAATTGTTTTTGGCCACTCTGATTTCAATTTCAAGTAAATGTAACTTTCCAAGTGAGATTTTATGAGGTGGGCTAATTAAATTAAGCCAGTAACCCTCACGCCTTAATCAAATTTATCTTGTTCCCATTTTCCATAGCTGATCAAATGTCGAGAAACATTTGCCGAAAGGTCAGAAGCTCAGCAAACCAAATTTTCTTTATGCCCTGCATTTGCATGCGGCCTTTATTTTCTTGCTAGGAGTGTGAACTTTGCCCATTTTCGAACCGAATACCAACTATTCCATGTGACCATTGATAGATAATACAACAACTTTTAACTTTACTTTCTGGTCATTAGAAAAGCCAATGCCGACTAAAACCTTCATCAATGTAATTAATTACGTCTCTTGAGAAATTTGGGATGATTAAATTGTAATTTTCCCTGCCAGGTTGATTTATTGATTAGGGTATTTGAACTATTGAATACATTTCATTTTTCAGTTATTAATATGACAGTAATTATCTAGAGAATATTTGGCATTACCTGCTTTTTTTTTGAACTTCCACTTGGTTGTAAAAAAATGTATTATGAGATTCACATTACACTTTTAATATTTAAACAGATTCTGTTACTAGTTTAGTCCTATGTTATTGTATTAAAGTGAAAATGTATCTATTAAAATGTGAAAAACAAATTTTTGCTCATAATTCTTTTATATCATCGGGAAGAAATAAAATGGGCTCCTATAATCAATTCTTTTTACCTTCCTATCAAATCCTTGAACAATTCGTGGAATGTAAACCTTTTTATTTATTATAGATTTATCATTATAGAGAGACGAAAAATATTATTCAAAGTAGATTCCCGAAAAACTCGATAAAAAGTGTTTCTTAATGTTGAAAAACTGAGAGACTATATTTGTTAAGGAATCGTTAATCGTTAGTGCTATTAAAATAATGGAGAATGGAATTTAAATAATTGAAGCTCGAGATACCAGTAGCAACGGTTGTTGTTTGTAAAGAAAAAAGTTGTTGATGGAGACTCGATTATCGAAAGGCACAAAAGAAAGTATCATAAGAAACACCCAGTGGTCGTCATTGTAATTATAAATAAAATACCATTTCCTTTTCCAAAACAATATTTTAATCGCATTATCTAAGTAATAAATGAAATAAAATTGCAAATTTAGCATGGAAACTAACAAAAATTTAAATACAACAATAAAAACCCCATTTGTAGAAAGGACATACAATCACACTTTTATGTCACTTATTCTCAAATAAAAATGTTCGATGGAGATTTTACATCTCTGTCACCGTTTAGTCGCGCATTTCATTTCAATTCGACTTCAGCACAAGTTCTACGAAAAATACATTGAAAACGTTGCGGATTCAGAAATAATAATTTTATTCTTTGGAAAAAATGTATCTCTCGGTTCAAATGTTTGCTTTGAAACAAAAGATTTTGAAATAGTTAAACAAACCAATCGAAGATGAAATCATAATCAGTGAGATTGAAACAGATTATTATAATTTTAAGGAAATATACTAAATAAAATTGTACTCATCCTTGTGAGTATAAGGATTGAACGTTAATGGCGCAGTAAATCTTTTGAAATTGAATTGAAAAATGGTGTAAACAAAGCAGAAAAGTTTTTTTAAATTTTACTTGCATTTAAGCGGAATATCTAGAACTATAACTATAGAACTAACTATCTGGTAGGTATTGCGTATTTTTACAATTTTGCACAGTGCGTTATTATTATATAAATTACTTTTGAATTGAAGGCAAATCTTAATTCAAAATTGTTAATGATTACTGATATTGAATGTTTTTTTATATTTCCAAACTCGAAAACTCGTTTTACTTATTTAAAAATATGGTTTTTATTCGAATGAATCTAAAAGTGCCATTTTTCTATCAGAAGCGGTGATCAAAAAGAAAAACTTTTCTTTACTGTTCATTTGTTTTACTTTTACGCACGGACTTTTACGCACATGTGCGCAAAAGTAAATGTGACAAATTGAACGTGTCAATGTTATGAAATATTTTAAAGGACTTTCATTAAAAAGTAATCGACAGGCTTTTTTAAATAAATTACGTAGATGTATGTGTAGATGTAAAGAAATATTGATCATAATTTAAAGTTTACTTTAACTTTACTTTTACTTGTTACAAGTTCAGTCTCAAAGTCATTTAAATGGTCTATTTTTCTGCGCTCGCCGATGTTGCGATTTTTTGAAGAGAGGAAATTGCAATTAAAAAAATATGCAAAAGATGTATCTTATACAAACACCATACCGTGAAAGCAGCACTTGAATTTTCGACACTCATTGTTTCACTTGTATATGCTTACAAAAGTACGCTTTTGAAAAATTACAAACGTCAAAACATGACAATTTCAAAAATAGCATTGACATCAAATTTTAAATGTGAAGTTGACGATTTTTATTTTTGGCTATTTTCATTCAACTTATTATTCTTGATATGTCCTTTATTCGAAGAAAAAAAAAATCGATACGAGGGCGAAAATCCGTTTTTCGCCCTTGTATCGAAAACTGCTATTATTAAATAACATCTTGTATTTATCAAAAAATTTAGAAGTTGTGGCCAAGGGCGGATCCAGCTTTCAAGTCAAGTGACCCCACGACAACCATGATGACATGGTTCGTCATGACATGACATTGGTACCGTTGGATAGAGAATTGAAAATTTGATTCAATCATAACAACATGAGTGAGAAAAAAAGAAAAAAGCGGAACTTCAATATCAGACACTTAAGTGCAAGATTAGGCCAAAATTGCATGTTCTCCGTCCCGTTTTTGCTCATTTCTCGGAAGGAAAATAAGCAAGAACGCTCATTTTTACATTATTTCAGAGAGTACTAAATGGTCTTTTAAGAAAGTGAACCATGGATAAGGACATGTTGGCAGTTTTCTCAAAAAGTCTTGATTTCAAGAAGTTTTAGAGTTGCGTGATTTTTTTTGAGTGGCAAAATTGACTCAAACATGACGCTGCTTTTTTCGAAGTTTCTCAAGAACCATTTGAACCACAGAATTCTTTTTGGCATCGTTGGATAGAAAATTGAAAATTCGAGTCAGTGAGTAGCCGCGGATCCAGCTTTCAAGTCAGGGGGGTCATGACGGCCATGACCATGACATGGATTCACCCTTAGCTGTGGCATTTGCTTAAAACTGTTAATTTTGCCGTTTTCAGACCGTCGTCGCTAAAAGCCCAAAAACCCACCGATTTCATTCTGTTTATTTTTTTTTTAAATATTTTGAAAAACATACTAATGCAAACGAATAACTTTTTATCTACAGATTCCAGAATACATTTTGGCATTTCAAAATATCGGCATAGGAAACAAGCTGTTTTAATCAATCAAATAATTTTTAAAAAGGCAACTCACTTTTGGAAACAGCAAGACAAAAAGTAACAGCATGATTAAGAAAGAAAGGAACCCAAATAACAAATTACTTTTACTTCTCATAAAATAAATGTTAAAACCAGCCAACCAATAATCCTCTAATAAATGAGACAAAGTAACACAAACTCCTTTACTTTTTTTCGACTTTTAAGAGCTACCATCTAGTGCTATTGTGTCAGTAAATCTAACAACCAAAATCCATTAATTTATCATTCCCCTCAAGCATTCTATTCGGAATTTTCATTCTCACTGCCCTTATCAATGTAAGCGACTTTGAGGACCCCAAATCAAAGAGCCCACAAAGCTTTTTCGTTGGACGTTTGGCTTATTTACTGGATAATTGAAATTAATTTGCGTAGGAACAATTTTAATAAATAATTTTTGACGATAATCTTTGCCCCAACTATCCCCAGAGTTATTATTTAATTAAAATTTAAAATTATTTTCTAAAAGCATTACAATAACGTTGAAATAATCCCGGCGCAATACGAAACAAACCTACAAAATGCTGATGCTTGCCTGCTCAAGCGAGGAATTTCATGGGTACATTTTTTTAAAGAATTTTTAAGACTTTGACTCTGATATTTTTGACCCTCTTTTCATTTGTCCTGTTCGATCGGGCCCACTTCACAAAGAGACCCTAATTTAACGTTTCATTCTTGGGACAGCTTGGTCAATGGTTTTGATGTATTCTATCAGATTTTTACGAGCATAATGGATTCAGTTTTTTACCTTTATGGAGAGGCAAATCGAAAATCGATAATAATTTTAAGTGGTTTAATTATGTTATCAAAGCAAAGCCGGAAGCTTGGTGCTTAATCAAGGTCCATTACAATCGATCCTCTTTCCGCCTTGAGGATGGAAATAAGGTAATGTAATTGCATTAAGATAAAACCAATAACGAAGCGAAGTGGACTACTGGTAAGCTTAGATAACAAAGTAAGGCAAACTTGGAATTTTTTAAAATCGGCTGGTTGTGTTAAGGTAAAAAGTAATTACTGATGGATTATAGAAAATTTCAGCTGATTGATTTAGTCATTTGAGAGGAGATTGTTAAATGAATACCCAAGCGGCGTTTCCTTTACTAAGTTGAATCAAAAACATTGACTCTTTCCATCAATAGCGCTTTAAATATCAGAAGTTTATAAAACTGCAAAACCTCTCATTCCGATATCTTCATAGCTTTTCCACACTATCTGTGCATTTTTGAAAATTTCCAAGAGATTTCAACAATGTAAATCCTTTTAGCTCTAGAGAATATTAAGTGCTCGAATAAATTAAATTCAATAGTATATATTTAACAGCAATTTGTATTCTTGTGGGTGCCTATTAATAAGGAACTGGTAACTTGATAATAAACTTTCGAGAACGTTGGCCAATAAATGCTGAGTTAAATTAGACTAAACTATCTAGCCTGGAGAAGTGATTCGATTGTATTGACCGTAGTCGTTCCTATTCCCAATATTCAACACGTACTTTCAATTAATAGTAGTAGTAGTAGTAAACATCTTTATTTCTAAAAAAGGCTATCGACCTATCGGTCTTTCTGCCCTTGTTTAATACATGCAGTCTTAATCTAG
>NW_026018165.1:3345517-3360320 GCF_020466585.1 Dendroctonus ponderosae
TTGTTTGCAATCTTCAGTTTTGTGGCTGAATAGGTTGCATTTGCCACACGGCGCAGGCACGGGTGCTGGTGGTTTACTTTCGGTGATTTTGTTCAATTAATATTAAAACCTCGAAGGTATATTGGGAGCTCTGTATTAGCATAAATATTCCTTAAGCTTTTAATTGATAACAGCGTTCCAATGCAAGTTTTGTGGCATTCTCTTTAATTTCAATTTCACTTTTACAAATAAAAATTGTGTGACTGAAATGCGCCGTATCTGAGATTTGTGGACTGCGATTTTTAGAGTCAGCAGAACGCGTTTTGCATAGAAAATTTTGCATTTTTATTAGGAAAACACCCTGAATGAATATATGTGTTTTTTTTGAACTTCCAGTTTTGTGCCATGCAATTGTCCAGTGTTTCCCATAAAGTAACTTTATGTATGTTTAGCGCTTAAAAAACAGCACTCGTTCGAACTTTAAACTATTCAAACATAGGAAAATTCTCATGAAATTAGAACAGATTATATTTGGATATTTAATAATAAAATTTGGGTTTCAAAGTATTCTTCAATAACACATCTGCTAGATTCACAAAAACATTTTTCGTTTCATCCAACTCATGGTTGAATAAGCAGAAATAATTTGAACAGAACCCGATTTATTTACCATATGTGGATAAAAACCCATAAATTAATTCAAACGCTCATCGATTGTTGCAGTAAAAAAATGAAATAGGTAATTGTCGATCCTGCATTATTATTTTATCAAATTGCAGCAACAGTAGCATTGTACATCAACAGCTGCAAAAAGGTGCCAACATTACCAATCCAGTTAAAATAGTTAACAATTGAAGCCGACAAATGGACTCTAGTCGCCGATTATTATTTAGTCATATTTACTCTGCAAGTAGAAGATTTTCGCTCAAGGAAAAAAGACAGCCAAGCAAACAGTGACAACATAACAAAACCGAAGAAATTAGTAAATTAAACTTAGGAACTGCATTTATGGCCGTACGACAAAAAAATTACCAGCATTTAAGCCTATATTTTTTAGACACATTCAGTTTTTAACAAGGGCTTCAATTTGCAAGAATCGACTGCCTTATTAAAAATCATATAATCATATGTGTGCTTGAAAGCTTGCTGTTTGAAACATGGAAACCACGATGTGTATATCATACTGAAATTAAATAATTTTTCACAGATATTGTGGAAGAAGATTATTCAAGAGGTTATAAATGAAAAACATTACGTTACAAAACAATTTCTTCCAAACTTGAAACCATTGCATCGTGCTTGTTTAACATTTCTAACTATTGAGTGTCTGGGTACCAAAATTACCCGAACTGTTTATGTGGTAGCTGAAGTTATCTCAATTTTTTATGCAGTAGAACGTTTTTATCGGTAATGTTTTGCCGATATTCTTCCCTACTCTTTGTAAAATCCTGTAGTATTCATAGTTTATTGCCTTTTACCAATTTTCCATTATTATCAATTGGAGCATGCCGACCCCTTGCCTATTTACTTTAAAATTAAAAAATGCTTGATAAAAAAAAAGGTTTGTGAATGAGTTTATTCTGAAAGGGCAAAAATGATTTCTATGATATTTACAATAGTGTCTGATTATTCGAAAACCTCTGAACAGACACCAACAACATGTAAAGAAAATCGAACGCCCTTTAAAATCATGTGCCACTTGACCCCCCTTCCCATTAAAAATTATAAGGGTAAACTCTACCCGTCCCAGGGGGTTGAAACAAGGAGGCTAAAAATATTTATTTAAAGTGCCCCCTTACAAATAAAATTGACGGGCCTTTCCGATTTTTCATATTTCCAACTGCAAGAAAGATATTAAGAGTGGGAAGTTTTCAAATTGACACCCCGTATCTTCACTATTGCATATCGCAATATAAATTTTCCTACACCATTGAAATCCAATCTCAACGTAAAAAATTACACTGTAAATTAACTCACGTTCTTGATAGAAAGTTGGAGACTGTAAAAGAGCAAATTTTTATAAACGTTTAAGTAAAAGGCACATAGAGATAGTCACAGACAAATTTCTTTAAACTGTGCATGTTAATACTCGATAAAGTAAAATTCATGCTATTGCGGGTTTAACTCAATTTTACAAGCGCACTTAATCAAGTTCTCAATTCAATATTCGAAAGCAACCGGGTTATTCATTTTGTTTCATAATACGTTTTCAATGTATGTGTTGTTTTTCTAGCCAGTACGCTTTTGAATTTTTTATTGCCACTTAAACGTGGCTCTCTGTAAAAGCCGGCATTCGTTTAGTCAATTAACCACACTGTTTATTCAAATTGTTAAAAATGATTGATAACAAACCCAAATACTCAAAATTGTGTCGTTTGAATAGGTATTTATTGGCCAGTTCAGTTCAAACGCGTTTAAAGTTTCGCATTCCATGAAATAAATAATTTCGTTATCCTGTCGCGAGAACTTTCAAAAATGGGGTCAGTTGAGTTTTACCCTTGCTAATTTTATCGGAATTGTCGGATGAGTTAATAAATAAGCTCGCGAAGAGCAATAGTTTTAAAATGACTCTGAAAAATGAACCAAATAACTTAAACGGTTTGAATATATTTTAACTGAAACTAATCTAATATCACGTGATGCGTTAAAATAAGTCCAATTCTTAACCAAATCAAAGCGAAAGCTAACAAATATTACCGACTATGCCGATTTTATAAAACCGACACTAAACAGCAACGTTACGGAATTTTGTTTGTCTTAGCTTCTGATGTCATTAATAACAGTACGAACTTAATTCGAAACTTTGAAAAACAAACTTGCGGAAATCGCAAAAATTTTCCTCTAAATATTTTAAATATTCAAGCTTATTAGGGCATAAATTCAGAATTGCAAAGTTTTACCAAAACACCTTTATATATCTTGCATTCGAAGAATTCATTAGGATGGTAAAGACTTGTCGTTTTAAAAAATTGATGAACACTTTTAACATTGAAACTTTACAGATGTAGGATAAATACTGAATTGTCGATCCAACTTTTGGACGAAAAAAAAATGTGTCAACCCCTGCAAAATATTTATTGGATCATTCGAAGTTGAGCTAAAATGAAAGTGAAAAGTTTAATAAAATCAAATTTTTAAACAATGAGCAGAGTGAAATTTTTCCGGATAAACCTCCAGCACCAAAACGTGATACCAGCCGCAGCATTTTTTAAATAAAAATTCCTAACGGAAATGCCAATGTCGGTTAGGCAAGAAATAATTTTTTCTGTGTAGTGTATTTTCCTGTAAAGGTGTATTTTACGTCAAAACTGAAAGATATGTCCCTTGATAATATCAACATAAATTTTAACCATCCAATCATCTCGCTTTTTCTCTAACTCTGAACCCGGAATATGTCTGAAGAAAAAGGAATGATGGTGTTCATAATACGTTTGCAATTGAACAACTAAGCCGTGAAAAGTTAGTTACATATATTTTTATGTAACAATGACACCAACAGTGTTAAAATAAATTAGTAGTGATTTATTGGAAGTTTTCCTACAAAACAGAATTTTTGAACACATTTTTTAAACCAAATAAAAGATAGAAACCTTTGACAAAAAACCTAAATAGAAATGTTTGGTGTTGATAATTTAATTGCATATGATACACCGTTCGTTTTCATGAATTAATGCTTCCATCGAGGCAGTAACCTGAAAATTTTATACTGATCTACAGGGTGATTTTCTTTATATACAGGGTTTAAAGGAATATGGGGTTGAATATCTGGAAAACTTTTTTTCCATACACCTAAGGACTTAAGTGCGTTTTTACTCTCACCAACAATACTTTACAAAATTATGTTTTAATGGCCATTGAATTATTTTATTTTATTTTTTCTTCCATTTTCAGTGGTTAGTGAATGAAAATCCGTTTAATCTGACTGTGGGATAAATTGCAATTTTAATAGCTAGTTGCCACTCGGAAGCTTGCTTAGTCCCGAGATATACCATTAATCAATTGCTCATGTGACACGAACAAAACTTCACAATTACCGTTCAGGAAATGCTCTTTTGCCTAAATTATGATCGAGAAGGCCCAACAGAATTCGATAATGGATTTCATTGCCAGGGCAAAGCACTGGGCTTGGCCTGACCACTAAATATGGAGAGTTGTGTAGTGTATTAAATTACCTTCGCTTGGCTTTCCATTTCACTTTGGACGGATGTTGCCTACTAAAATATTTCCGTTACTAAATGGCAAAGGCCTGTAATTTTTCCATTGTTCATTGCCACAAAATTTATATCAGTTTAATTAGTTTAATTTTATTTAAAAGGTCTTTTGAGTTAACCGTTTTGTAGATCGACAGAAATCCACTTTTAAAGTTTAGTATTAATTATTTGTATCAAGCGACCTTTATCTGCTGAATTTTTGCCATGATAAATAACCAAAATTTTTCGCTTATGTTAAATGACAGAAAACAAAAAAAATTAGAATTGAAAAAAAATTATTAAACTACTAATACGAAATTGCAAAATTGGAGACATGAGAAAGTGAAAACAAAAAGATTTTTATTTTTTATGATATGATTAATAGATTTAAAAGTAGTATATGTAGTATGTAGTAGTAGTGTATTTCTCTACTATAAATTTTAAAATTAAGGAACAGTCTGTGCATTTTTAACATATCCTAAGAGCTAAAATGACACATAATAATAAAAAGTGAAAAATTATAATGATTGCAAAGCGTTTTTGGCATTTATAAATATTATATAACATAACTATATCTTATACATTTTCATCCGTCCTGTTTTATGTATTTGCCGCACATTAATTAGACATTTTGGCTTATAACAAAAAAGTGCATGTATTTCGTGCGGATGTAAAGGAAATGTTTCCTCCGCTTAAAAAGTGAAAAGTCTGCTTTGAAAGTTCAACAATATTATTAATTAAAATACTTTTGTTTATCGGAAAATGTTGGAAAATTATCTTACCAATCTTAGTAGAACGATCTCAGTGCTTCATCTAAGAATAACTGTTATTATTTCTGAAAATGAAAAATTAAATAATTAATTCATCAATAGCAATAGCAATATAAAAATTTGATTTATTTTCCTGACTGCGTGTAATTGTTATTATATTCTTATACTTCCTGGGTCTCAGTCAAAGTGTGAAGTAAACATTTGAATATGGTTTATTTCATTACGTTTCGGCGAGACAACAGCGCCATCAGATATAAAATTTTCACAAACTACAAACACCAATTCACAATTAAAACATGTTGTATAAAAACTATAATTTATAAAGCGTTGAAACATTCATCAGTTCTTGAATGACAAAATTCTTCCTTTTTAATTGTGAATTGGTGTTTGTAGTTTGTGTAAATTTTAATTCTGATGATGACGCTGTTGTCTCGAAACGTAATGAAATAAACGATATTCAAACGTTTACTTCACACTTTGACTGAGACCCAGGAAGGATAAGAATATGACATCAATACAAAATGTCATTATTTTTGGTAGGTTACTTATAATATTAGTACCTAGATGTTTAAGCAACCTTAAGCTCTATTCCATGTTGCAGCAAATCAGAAAAATGTGTAGAACTTAATATATAAAGAATTGCTGAAAAAACGTCGGTCAAAATTTTTGAAACTTCAAATAATCTGCATAATCTTAAAAATCTAAATTCTAATAATCTGCATAATCTGCACACAAGAATTTCAAATTTGAAATAAGCAACTCAACAAAATCGTCAAGGCCATTAAGCAAAATATTTTAAGACAAAGTTCAATTCAAATGCGTCTTCAACGGTTTCAAACTTATTAACAGCAGAGATGATTGATTCGAACTTGCACCAAATTCAAAATTCATCTTGTTCATGAAACTGGTCAAGCCATCAAATGTTGTAGATCAAATAATAAAAATGTAGGTATAGTTTCATGTCGCTTTTTTTGCGAAATCTTATATTAACAATACACTCTGTAACAAATTATATTAAAGAATCTGCAAGCATGCGTTAAGTCCACAAGTATAAGGGTTTAGTGTAATTTTCACTATGCTTTATTAATGGTTGGTTTGCTCGCCATTTTAACATGTTCCAAATCCTCTGCTCCCCAAAAAGCTCAAACATCCTTTTCCAACACAATTAAAATCCGCATAAATTATGTAATATCTATTTTGTCAGCCATCGTTAACCAGATACGCATCCAGCTAAAGCGGACAAAAACATGAAATTCATACAGCAGTTTGTAAATAAAATATTTAGCCACATCAGACACTCAAAGATAAAGAACTTGATACATGAAAACGAACATCTTGCATATTCGTTTTAGAAGGTCACTAAATTATGTGTGATGTTCTCTCTGTTTTTTCACGGATACACCCCCTGCTTCTCAAAGCGGGAAGATTTATTCTTGCGAAGATATGTCAGAACACGTAGCGATAAATTTTGAAATTATTTGCGAATATGACTGCCAGGTGGAAACGTAAACGGCTAAAAATATTTTATGAAAATGTAGAGTATTACGTAGCAAAATTTAACTGCGCTTTTATTCTCTTTCTTATAAACTGATTCTCTACTTTATTGAGAATTGTGCTTTTAACAATGCTGGGTTATTTCCTCCTTTGTGTTAGATCAATTGGTTGAAATATTAATATAAACTTCTTGAGGGAACCTTAAAAGGCCCATTGTTTATCCACCTCTAAATAAATTATATTTCGGGAATTTTCTCCTGTTGGAATTCATTGAACTGTTATTCGCTAAGATCGAAATGGTTTCGGGTTGATCTGAATGAAAAATAATACCAGTTTGTTTTCCATATATTGCTTTGAACGTTCCGATAATTAATAAAGAAATACTGATGAAAAGTCTCTAGACCAGCCCCTAAACGCAACCGAATTTAACTCTTCAAAAGTGGCTAAAGTTACATTAATAATTCATTTTTAAAACCACATTCTTGCTCAATGTCAAATATATACCCTCATATATATAAAATGGAAGTGTTTCGCCCGAAAGTGAAATGAGATTTATTTCTCTTCACTGCATTAAAAATAAAATAAAGCTCTAAATAATCTCAAACATTTAAACATTACTTTGCTTTGTGAACTATAGAAAACCACCCTGAATAATTAAATCGCACGAAAATTTGGAAATTGTATGCGACCCACTGTCTCAGAGGATTATAAAACCGCACAGGAGGAAATGTTTTCCCACCACTTCATCTCTATGTGAGCTCACTCAATTGTAAAGGTTAAAGTGAAAATATTCATTACTGTAGAGTTTGATGCGCATTCACTCCTCGGTCCTAATGGTTTCAGAAGGGTTTTTCAGTCAGGCAAACCACAAAACTTTATCCATGCATAATTAATTAAAAATTGGTTTATTAGCTGAAAGACAATGCGTAATTAACCGGCTGTAATTAGAAAGTTTGCCATGTTTGTGAGAGTTTAATTCGACCATGTGTATCCCACAGCAGACGCTTGGAAGTCATTATTAAAGATAACGTCTTTATTGGAACAAGCAAGTGTTAGTGTTTCAAATACAAATTCTCCAATTATCTGGTAAGGTGAGCTTAAAGCCCTTTTATAATAGAATAGAGTATAAATTAGGTCATTGTTGAGATTTAATAGGGCATTGGTATAGCTTATTCGGTTTTCGACGCTTTTCTATTTTTCTCAATAGATTCAATTTCACCATTGTACTTCTAGCCTATTTTATATTATTTCAGAATTTCTCGGAATCAAAGCATGATTTAAGATTGTTTGCAAACGCATATTGATTTATAGTTTTTCACTCAGCTCAAAAAAAAAAATTGGGGATTTAATAGTTTGGTAAGGTTCGAAGTTTTTTAACTTTGATCTAAGTGATGTTAATATATTTTTTTATTTGGTTGATAGCATAATTTTTGGTCTATGGTCTCAAATGGCCGCAACGTTGATATCAACTCAAATATTGAATACAAGGAAGGAATTATAAGGAATTTTTGCACCAGAAATAATTTCAAAAGAATTGCTCTAAAACCGAACAAAGTTATTAAAATCGGTTAATTGTTATCAAAATTAGTAAATATATTAAACTTTGCCAAAACAATGAAGGCAGCTACTTTTTGGAACTGAATGTATAAAGTTTTTTCTTCAACGAAAATTTTACAATGGATCTACGCTGCATTTTCATGTGTAAACGGGTATCGTTCACCCCATTACATTTTGCCATAAAGCAACATGTCAGGTAAGCGCTTCATAATCTGCAACTCGTAAATTAATCATATTTGCTCATCAGTATCCCCGCAAAATTGTCTATTAAGTGCAAAGCATCGCATACTAGAAAATCTGATTATAAATTGACCAATCGATCATCATTTTCAAGCTAAACGTATGTTGGCACAAATTTTGCAGGCTCTGAATCATGCTTATAATATGAAGTTCATTTTGGGTTGAAACGAGATTGATAAATGGATAATAACAGCATGATACGAGTATCGTAATATGGGGATCAACAGCTCGAGTAAATTTTCACTTTTCATTATACGCATCTTGAGGAGAACTTTTGATTTAAGACAAGATACGTTTAATCAGATATATGAGCGTTCTACTAATTATTTACCAAATTACTAATGTCCTTTATGATGGCATAATTCGAGTAGCCCATTTAGCAAGAACACTGAACTAGCGGAGGTAAATGTAGCAGTTCTAAAATAACTTCCTCGCCAAATAAAGAAGAACTAGAAAAATCCACAAATCACAGATGACTCTGTGCTGTGCTGAACCGACAGCTCGACTCAATCAGTTGCATAAATAGAATGTGAATCTCGAAGTGAATATGTGTAATCTAGTTCTTCTGAGCCACATTCTGAGCCTATAGGCGATGATAATTTATCTGACTAGGATGCTCCAACTAACAAAATCAGAAACTGAAGAAACTTGATTGATCTTTTGCCAGGAACAGTTTTTTAAGAACCAAAGAAGAAATGTATATAAATAATCACCGTTCCATCTATGTCGACTTTACTCTACTTGATATTCTTCTAGGGTGTAATTTGAAAATACCATGCCAGAATCGAGAAACGTAATTAAGACAATAAGGCAAATAATGTGTCCCCCCAATTGGTTAAAGAAAAATATAATTGCTAAAATGAATTTCCAGAGGAAAGCCTCTTATATATAATCAAACCTAAAAAGAAATTAATCCTAGGATGACTGTTCAATAATAAATATATGACCAATCCCGAAAGCTACGCTATATTTAATAATCATGTCACGTATACATTGGAGTATCGGACCCTGAGGCTACCACCTGATGCCTGAATTGATTGCGTGAAATATATCCAGCTCCTGAGTATAGTTTCTGCTCTTAAATAATGTGTGATTAATAGAGCAAACGTTACTCTAGGCGTAAAATTTATACATATATGAATCTTAATGATTCATCAAATTTTGCCAATTAAGTGCTTCAGTGCAACACATCAAAATTTGTTTATTTTTTTTACACTTTTTATTGATCATTTTCGTAAATGTATTTAACTTTCTCTGAGATTAAATGGGAAAGCTCGAATTGAATGCATAATCTTTTCTTATTTTTAGAAAATGGCTTTCGCCGAGTTATCCGAAACGTTCCCAACGCAATTATGTGCTAGTATCTTCGCAAGAACCATTATATCGGATTTGGGCGAAAAATTCTTAAAAATTAAACGAAACTAATATTATCAGCTGGCCCAAAGCTAAATGCCAATTGTAATTAAAATATTAGAACTGGAATGACTAATAAACTAAAACAACACTTTATAAATTATGACAATTAAAGGTTTAACAAAGAATAACTATTAAATGAAGCGAAGTGCACAAATCAGGAAGCTTTATTCTTTATGGTAATTTCTGCTTGCAAAAATTGGAGCGATAAATCAATGAGATTTCACGTTAAAACGGATATTTTAGGGATTCAGCAAAATCACATTAACATAGAAGAAATGACTGATATTCTCGATTTAGACGGGAGATTTTTCTATTCCCAGGGATGCACATCAACGTAATTATTAGATTAAATTGCCACGTATTTTCTTGAAATGAAAATGTTCCAAAAGTAATTAGATTTCTTGTGTTAGCTATTAAACTGGAACCAAATTGAACAAAGAAAAAAGCGACCAAATTAAAAGTATCGTTTTTAAATGTGAGTTTTGCTAAATTATTCTTGTTTTTGTAGCAGCTTCCGCAGAAGAGGAATATGTGGGTTTTTAACTTTCTGTTGTACTTTGATGGACAAGCTGTCAACTTTGAAAGCATTGTGTACCAAATAACATAAATGTGAAAAATCGATTTAGGAGCTTGAATGGCAACAAAAATTAGTAAATTTAAAAAGATTGTAAAAAATTCTCACCTAAACCTGATTGAATCAGGATTTACTTATTACATTTTTTGATACTTAGTTTGTAAAAATTGTAGAATCGTTATTTTAATATCCAACGTTTTATTTAATATCCAACGTCATTCATTTTGAATATAAACATAAATGTGTTATTTCTTTTGTCACCAATCTTTTTATTCTGTTCTCAAGTTATCCCTCCATCGTTTTCTGGCTCGGTTTAACAGCAGAAATTTTGAGGATTTGCTCGTTTGTTTAATTTGTTGGTTCCATTGGATTTTTCAGTTTTTTATCTAATAAATGATGTCCCTTCAACAACGTTGTTGGTTTAATTATCTTTTAACTTTCACTATTAATATTTTCTGTGTTCGCACGTTTTGTTTGGGTAGATTGAATTACCAATCCACTATTCTTGTCAGTTTTCATCCATAAAATGTTACTTCTCTATACCTATTCTGATAATTAAATTTCATCCCTTTTTTTATAATTTAATCTTCATGACAGAATCTCATAAGAATGTCAAATTTGGTTTTGGATACCATCCATAATAGCTTCTGCAGATGGTCTCATTTTCTGCATTCAGAGCAACATCAAATTTTAGTATTTCGTAATCCGTTCCACATATTATTTCGTTCGATATTATTGAAAAATGAGGATTTAAATAGTCTGCTTATTATACTCAACAGATTTTTAGTAAAAACCTGTATAGATAGAAAATATTCCTGATTTTAAACGTTGTTCTTCACCTGCAAGTCCAATGGAAGTATTTTTCTTTAACCAATTAATTAAAAAGACAATAATTTTTTACTTTTGCATTGGCCTTTAAGGCCGACAAATATTTAATGCAGTATTTGACCGACGGCTTTGGATTTGCAAACAAATCAAGCTACAAAAGCTGCAAACCGGGCAAAAAATGCTTTGCAGGTAAATCCTATATCGTGCTGGAAGCAATTCCAACATATTTACATATTCTTTTAATTAGGTATAGGAGGCTGATGAATACGAGGGATGCGACCGACATTTATAATTTACTTTGCAGCGTTTTTCTCGGTTAATTGCGAAATTTTAATTTACTCTCCCGTATAAAGTTTCCCGAATCAAACCGAACTGAAAAAAACACTTCCAGCATAAATTAGGTTCTTTAAAAGGATCTGGTAATGGGCTCTAAGACTGTCGATAGTTATATTGCTCGAATTACATGAAAACTCGTAAAGTAAACGAAATCCGAAAGCTTTAATAGCTGATCTAAGAGCGGAAAGATGTACTTTTTATACAAATCTCAATCTGAAAAGGCTTTGCTGCAGAGATGTAGATAGTCTTACTCGAAAAGTGCCTTTCTACACTTCCAGCCATAGATAGGTTGAAGGGTTTATTTTAGGTTTTGGGAAATAGGCCAAAAATAATTACAAGAACATGTAAATAGCTTGTTCTGCCAGAGTAGTCAAACATTAAGAGCTTGGAAGCTGAAACGTACATCAAACATCGCTCGTTTACTATGTTAACAGCAATCCTTTAAATATGTCAACACACGCTCAGTTAAATGAGAGTAATCGCTAAAGAGTTCTTATGTTCAATAAGCAATGAGCTAAAGTAAATAATGCATGGAAGCCATGGGCGACATTTCAGCATTTAAACTGGGGTGGCAAAACCTGCTCAGCTTAAAAGGGGTCCTCCTTCATAAAAATGTTTAAACTTGATTTTAAGTTTGTTAGTTTTTTAAGCTTTTCCGGGCTATTTTTGCAGCAATTTCATTTATAACATTTTTTCCTAAAACAATGATTTTTAATCACTTGGGTTATTAACTCAAAATATAGAGTTAATAATTATAATTATACAGTGTGTCGCACTTAAGATGGAAACATCCCGGTATTTTGGTTATTTTTAGAAGCAAGGTTTTCAGTTTCGGTACAGAGGTAGAATGTTATGAGCTTAATTGTTTAGGGTACCCATTTCTAACTTCAGATAAAAACCCAGCCTACTACGACTTTGCGCATAGGGGCAATTCGCTATATTTTGCGATGCGTTAGAGATATCGGAAAAAGTTACTAGAAAAAGTTGACCAGAATGTTATTTTAACGGTATATTTTAACGGTATTTTGAGAAGAACTTTGTGAAAAAGTTCGAAACGATTGCAATACTTCAAGTGTTCCATTTGTTACAGATTTCACAACTTCCTAAGTCACACTGCTTGACTGAAGGGTCTTTGACAGTGTTTCACATTGTGGTAGAACTCTCCTGAGTAATATACCATATACTCCAGGTCAAATACAAAGTTGAACTCCTCCATATTTTCCAACAAAGCATTGGCTTGTCTACCACTGTCACGGTCTGTCTCAGAAATTTTTTGTGGAGTCTCAAGAGGGGTATCAACATTATCTAATAGTGAACTGTTATGTATTTGCTAGTTCCACTTGAATTTTACTCCCGCACTTAATTCAATCTTTTATTCTCAAATTCTTGTACAAACTTTAATGATAATACAAATGAATTAAGTTGTAGATCAGTTCTATATTGTTGAGGCGGATTCAATATTTGAGGCAAAACACCCAACAAGCAGTTTGTAACAATGAATTAAATGTTCGATGAAAACGATTAATTGACAGTGATCTGACACTGCTAGTGGCTCTGTGTGGCATTGCCGCCTGTATACAGGGTGATTCAAAATTGGCGTCATTCCTTTTAAGAGATGATAGAGGCACACTTGGGGAGTACGAGAAAAATATTGAAAATTTTTTTTTCGAAAATTTCTTGAAGATATTAACAAAGATCGAATTTCAACTTTGTTATTAAGCATTATTTTGAAATTGTTCCATGTTTAATTGGAAGCATATTGGAATACTTAAGCATTCAAAAAGAAACATTACGATCTTTGCGAAAATTACGAAAATTTTCGATATTAAAAAAGTTCTCTTCTACAATTTTTTGATGGAAAGTCAAAGCGGCAATGATGTTTTTTTGGCATTAACAGATAGTTACAGGTAGACAGCCTTTGTCAATAAAAACAATATATTGTCAAACTATGACTTACTTTGAATTTCCTTTTACGAATTTGCTGATATGCGATTAGTTCAGGTGAAATGCTACAGTAACATAGCAGAAGCTGAAAGAACTCAGGCCAACAAAGGGCGAGGAGAGTGGTTCCAGGAAGATAGTGGACGACAATTGTTGTTCGGGCTCCAGACACGAAGGAACAAGTATTGGACATAATTGCAGCAGAACCTTCCAGGGCACTTTCCCAGGCACCAATTAAATACCGGGTACATTCTTACCACGTTTGTACCATACACACAACACAAGGAGATACAAATGAAGCAGGAGTTAATTAACGAGAAGCTGCTTGATAAGAGTGGATAATAAGGAGGTTACACAGGCACTAGCTTGTTTGGAGTTAAACATTAAAATGTTTGGTGTTCCAGGTTATGAGAACAGGTTGACATTTCGAAAGTACGTTCCGCAGTCAACAAATCTTGTTGAATTTACCGTTTATCCTTATCTATCTTATTGTCAATCTGTATAATTCCATGGTTACCGGAGTTTTAAATGGTTACGAAGCAACAGGTATTTGCGCAATGTTAATTAGGCAGATTACCGTGAAAAACATTGCTGCGGTATTTCTGATATTGTTTTGGGGAAATTTCTCAGTTTTTAATAACAATCAGTTTCTTTTACTATTTTTTGTGTACTCCCAAGACACCCCCAGACAACACCTCCAGAGAAATGACGCCAATTTTGAATCACCCTGTAGTGCGGACGCAAGACTATCCTCCCCGTGATCTATAGATTTAGGCGCTGAGAAGCTTTCCTGTTCCTCCGGGAACAGCGTGGCTCTGGAACTTCGGTCGTAGGGTTCTCAGGTGTAAGTTGTTGTGGAATCTCTTGAACATCTTCGACCTCTGGAACTGGAACCTCTTCTTCTTGCAAGTCATTTTCCAGATCGGTCGGACGTTGGACAGTTGGTAATTTCCCCAGCAAAATTTAAGAGCTGGTCGACATGTCTCCTTTCCGTACGTCCCTGAATACGGACATCGTAATCTAAGTTGCCCTTCCTTTCCGCGATAGTGCCGAAATCCATGCCGTGTAATTTCTAGCTTGCACCTTCTGACCATCCTCGAAGGTTACCTCCTTTGAGTTGTTACTTAACTGTTTCTCGCTGATGTCCGAAGTGATGTTACGTCTGATCAAATCGAGCTTCGTTCGAATATTTCTGTTAAGCATTAATTCAGTTTTCAGACTCACAGAAGTAGTTGAATGAGATCGTCGTCAAGCTTCATGTATAAGTATGCGTTGGATGCATCCAGAGTACAGAAGTAGACGCCTCCATTCATTTTATTGAAAATATAACCGATTTTTGAAATAGGTTAAGAATCATCTTGAATGTATTTGTTGATGGTGATGTTATAAGTAAAGACCGGATTTTAAGCATTTTGCTTATTGCTGAATTTTATAAGCAACCATTAGATTATTTAATTTCTAAACGAATTATACCAAAC
>NW_026018165.1:3361319-3392116 GCF_020466585.1 Dendroctonus ponderosae
TTTAATTTTTTTGTGCTTTTTAAAAATATTTTCATGCTTTTTTAGGCACTTTTTTTCCATTTTTTTGTGCTTTTTTATCCGGTCTTTAGTTATAAGCAGCACACAATCTGATTCTGCTATCCTTCCGCATGATCGGAACTACTGGTGTGACCCATGCCGGATGGACTACTTTTTCTATGACACCCAGGTTTTCCAAACGATCAAGTTATTCTGCCACTTTAGCTAGCAATGCGTAAGGGTCTGTCCGTGATTTGATAAAGATCGGCTGTGCATCTGGTTCTCTTAATTTAAGATTATACGTATATTTCGGAATTTCGCCCAGGGTTTCCGTTGGTACGTCATCGTATTCCTGCAGTTTTACTTGAGCAATACACTGAGTGTAAATACATCTTCTGCATTGTTTTTTCCTTCCGGGTTGTAAAACGAACGACAAAACAGAATGCTTTATCGTTTAGGGAGCTGTATTCCAGCCAATAAAACATTTTATAGCACTCTGGCCAAAATTTCCTACTATTCGTTTTAGGAAAATTCAATTCTCTTGGTTGAAAGGAGTCTTTCCTAAAACACGCCTTAGACAAACCTGGACCATGAGCAGGATCACGTTTACTAATTAGACCATTACTAATTAGACCACCTCAATAGAACTAGAGGAACAGCTGGGCCTCTGTACTACTAGTTATGGCTAGTTGAGCGAATGACGAGCCTAACACATCTACTACATCAGGCTCTGGTTTATGCTCCAAAGCAACTTCCTCTGGCGCTTCATTTTCTAGCCGTTTCTTTTTGCTTGCTAGGCCTGACGTAAAGTAGCAGAGCAACGAACTTTTCGCTTTTTTCATTTTTTTTATTTTCAGCCTGAAGAAAAAAAAGAGTAACAAAAGCAGTTATACTATTCGATAGAGAACTGAAAGGCCTTGAGGTTGAGAAAACTCCTGAAACCGACCAATAAATGTAATCTATGAAATAACTGAAACGTACTTACCGTCTTTCAGTATGTAGATATGTACAATATGTACGTATGGACCTTCACATCACACTGCACACTAATGTAATACATCTACTAAGGAGCGAGGTTTAAGAACACAGTTACACACAAGTTAAAAACAATCCTAGTTGCAGATTTGTACTATTCAGTTTTTTCCAGTACATTTCTTAGGTATTTGATAATTAATGATACTTTTACTTAGAAGAGAAAGAACAAAAGAAAAGTACTTTTGGAAAGTTAACAAAGCAAAATATATTATACCAATTTTACCTAAACTAATTAACACGAGTATTAATATTTCTGATGAGTTTGTATCGATCTCATTTCATTTGTCTTGGCTCGGTTAAGCAGTGTTCAAAGCTATTACTGCTATTGTTTTACAGGATCTATTCCAAAAGGGCCTCCTCCAAACGATAGAGCAATCAAATTGAGATTTCGTATAGAACTCATTGTCAATTCAAGCTTCCTTTAAAAATCCATATTTAATTATTTGAAGTGGCTGCTACTTTAATCTCTATTGTAAAGTTTTCTACTAAACACTGAATATTTTAGAACCGAATTTTGTTTTGAATCCAAAGCGAAAACCTCAAGTTACTTACCCCATATAACGACTGGCTCAACTATACATGAAGGAATCTCGTAATGACCTATCATCACATGTTTCGTAAGCTTCCTCATTAACTACACAGTATTATTCTTTCAAAATTAGGCAAATATTCAAACATGTTTTAATCTCATTTATTCGGGTAAAGCAATTCTGACAGATTTCATGCAGGAATTCCCCATTATGTTTTGTTGCCTTAAGTAAATTCAGTTTAATTAAAACGTCATTCTTCACTCTCTAATTACTCTGACGAAGCAACTATTCAACAGGTTGACAGATATTTGGCAAACGTGTTCCAACAATATTTACATGTGCCTTTAATTAAATAGGGGTAAGAGGTATTTTTAGCACAACATGGACTGTAACTGTTTCAATACAATTTTGTCTATAAAAACTGTCCGTCATTTATTATTTTCTGGATTAGGAATTGTTGCTGATCTCAATATGAGTAAAACAAGGCAGAACTTATAAATGACTGTATGAGAATGAGACGAAAGGCACACCAACCGTACGTGCTTCTCTTTTCAAGGCACACATTCAGCAACTGGCCTCGTTTGAGCTCGATTTATAGCAATTAATCTCCCCAGACCGAAAGATATAGCGAAGTAGATACGAAAGTAATAGAGTTGCAAACTTCAGAGTAACTTTTGTTAAAGTTGGTATTAAGGAAAATGAAATAGTTAACTGAAATAACGAAAACTGTGATTGTATTTAACTCCAAGAATTGGACTCTTTGGCCAGCGGTAGATGGCCATTCCCGGCTTCAGTTTTACTTCAATTTCATAACGGATACGCAGTTTTCACTGCGTCTGCAATAACTTTAGATTAGTTTTGGAGCAATTTTCGGAAATACTTAATTGCTTGCTTTTTAATCAATATACATATACGGATGGGACTCAAATTCCACTCTTCTTAGGAAATATCTAAGTACAATTTTTTTTAGAAACGCCGATTGAATAAGAAGCTGATATCAATTAGTGGCTGGAATTTGCAAGGACAATTTCCAAATTTTGTTATTGTTATTCAGTCAAGGGTAGCAAGTATTTTTTAGAATAGTTAAATAACTCAATAAGAATAAGCGTGAATTAAGTCGAAAATGCCTTATACAGTTTTTGGCAAAACTTAATTGTTACGGGGTGATGAACAATATTTATGTAAATGTAAAGGTTTTGGATCAAAATGTACCTCCTACCTCTACTGTCTCACAACACATTCTAGTTTTTCTAATATTTGTACGCGTAGCTCGCTGAAGAGTTCTTGAAATACATATGTTTCAATAAAAACATTATTGAATACAAAGACGGTGTTAGAAGTGCATTTGTGGGATTTCAAAAGAGTTTTCAAGAGCGTGAAAATGTGAAATTCTGGAGTTTGCAATTCCATCTCTGGTAAACATAGCTTGCGTTCTCTTAAGAGCCATCGAATCACGGGACACCCTATACAGTGACAATTAGAGAGACAGTTGCAGTTTTTCATAGATTGTAATTAACTCGTTGGGTCCGAAGAATACATTTTCGTTATTATTAACTAAAAATTAAAAAATTGATTACTGAATTAGTGTTTGATACCCAAGGTTCAGACCAAGATACTTTTGTTATGCTCTATTTTTTCTAATATTAAAGGTAATTAGAAATAATCCGCAGATAATTCTGCTATGAACCATAAAATAAAACCATTCTATCGGTGTAAGTAAGAAGCTTAGATAGAGAACACAATTTACAAAATGTAATAACAGATTATAAGAGGAACCTCAAGGGGCTGTTTTGATACCCTAAGCATTCACGTTATGTGTTAATGATATTGTGAAGCAAGCAAGCAGGTAATAATAATTTACGAATAAATTTTCCATCTAAGTAGATATTTTATTAAGAAAAAATATACCGGAAATAGTGGTCGCTTTTAAAACCGAACAAGAAACAAAAAAAAATGCATGAAAATCTCAAATTATTTTAAAGTAATTTATTTATTATGAGAAATTGATAATTCAAATCAAGCGTTTGATTTCTAGTGCAATACAGGTTTGGTTTAACAAAGTTTATTTGTAAACACAACAGAGGATTTATAATTCACATCATTTAATCAACAAAACAAGTCTAAAATCTACTATGAAAACAATGTATAAATATAATAATTTTACTCTACTAGGAAACTTTCAAGGGCCTGGTTAATCTTAATGCCTACATCAAATATTCAGCAAAAAAATCAAACCACGTAAATTGCCCAAATATTATTATAATCGCACGCCATTATTATTAAATACATGTTGTTGGAACAGACTAATAAATTAAGCAAAATCAACTAAAATAATATAGCTGAATGCCTAATGTAGGTATATCTCGCCGGGAATAAACCCCTGCAAACGAATTTATCTCGTGTTAATTAGGTCATATCTGGCTAATAGCGGTTACAAATTAGAAAATATATGATCCGACTTGTAAAAAACACATCAATCAATGGCTTATCTTTGCTGGAATTATTGTATTCCTGTGGCTAATAACCTGATTATCATATGGAATCATATTTTGCGTCTCCAAATAGCCTTGTTATGAATAATTTTACTAATTAGTTATTTATGTGCTTGAACTCTTTCTGACCTTTACTGGCAAGTTTAATTGCATTTGGCCACCTTCCAGTTCAGAAATTTACAACTTCACTTTCGTGAAACGCTAAATTTCTTTCAATCCAATAACGTTACAATGTACTTGCACGTTTTTGTTAAGATCTTCCATATATTTTTCCACATGTAATTTGTTTAATAGTTAAATCAAGTGCAGCCGTCTGAAAGCAATTTTAGTTTTATTTCCTGCCTAACCACTATCCAAACTATCAGAAACGGCATCAGTATGCAAATTGATTAGTATTATATATTATATTAGCACATCTATTTCAGATTAATATAAACGGATTTCACATTTTTCATGGCAGAAATGCAGATACTTAAACCAGCACTAAAAAACAACATGCGTTTGGACATATTTTTTCAAATTGATTTTTCGGTGTTGAGTCCATTTAAAATTTAAATATGACCCGGACAGTAAGTTGTTCAAATTCAAGCCTTTTTTCCATAAAACTTTTGTGTTTATCTTTGATTATGAAATCAGTTTTCAGTACAAATCACTGATTATTTGCTATTGTTTCAAATTTGGTTTGCTTTCAGTTATTGAGAATTAAAACAGTTTTTAATTTAAGTATAGGTATTGGTTTAAACTGTGTAAAAATTTCCGAAATTTATCGAACGCAGTAGGATAGAAAATATTTTGTTTTTTTACAACTCTTGGTTTGGGTTGCATTGGGTAAGTTTTTTTGGCAAAAAAGTAGTTTTCTGAATTTCTAACCGTCTCGTCAAGTCTTTGCTAAAAATTAGAAAGGATTTTTGAGTTAATTTCCCAGATCTGATTTTTTTAAGGAGAGGCTCATATTGACTACGGTGGAAAACATTTAATAAATTAATTTTTATGATAATGTTAACATAGTTTTTTATTTAAGAAAACGACGTCTGCTGAACATTCAATTAAACTGAGAAAAATTTTGGAAATTTATAATACTTACATAGAAAATCTTTAGTTTAGGTTAGTGCTTTTTTTCGAGCACAAATTTAATTTTTACATTTGGGTTTTTAAGTTCAATTTACAGTTCTTGACTGTAGAAGCTTCTTGATGGTCATATACAGAGATTTTGAGACGATATTGGAGCAAAAAACATAATTGAAAATTAGTAATTAAAAAAAAGATTTGCAGTTATTTCGGTTTACACCGCTCTAGCAGGTTTATTTTTTGCGCCGGTTGCAATTCTCACTTTCTTCCGCAAAAAGTCATGAGAGGCGAAAAAATTCAAAAACGGCACAAGACTAATTTTTTGATGGCGCTTTAAAACTCAAAATATAGAACTCATACAGGAAAAAAGCATTACAGTCGAAAAAATCATGGCAACATGAACAAATTTGGACTAGAGCTGATGCTCTTAAGCGCAAAAATAGAGCCACGCGCTGCACAAATCAATTAAAATAAAATCAATAAAACTTAACTGCAATTAAAAATTAGCATATTTAATTTTATGTGTCTCGGGGCTGTTAAAGGTCAAGCAAAATCCTTTGGTTGTCACGCTCTAGGGCAAAATAAAGTATTAAACCAGGCCGCTAGCGCTCTGGTTCCGTTACCTAATTACTTGGGCATGATTTGGTCACATTAAAAAGTTCTGCAATTCATGTGCAAGTTCAAGCACATAAACTTAACCCAATCTTACAGGAAATCGAGACAAAATTTTAGTACTGATCATGTTGTGGAAGCCTTATCGAACGTGAAAAAAGAGAAAGCGGATAATTGCATTTTCAACTTTGTGTTTGAAAGTACAGGATAACTTTCTTGTAGAATTGTCCTACACAACCATTTTTTTGTTTATTTTTAATTATGTTTTTCTAGGGTCAAAACAAATGCTTACAAATTACAAGCTCCAGCTGGTAGTTTCCAATAACTTTATCACTAGTTTTCAAAAATCCATTCACTGTTTACTCAACGATCATTATAAATTTCCTGGTTTACAAACGCGTCGTTTTTTGTGCAGGAATATCAAGCTTTATGACCATTCTGGACAATTCAATCATTAACGGCTGATTGAACGGCGCCATTTAAATTGCGTTTTCGATTCGAAATGAATCCAATGGAATCCTGTAGCATGAAGGAAAATGGAAAATGGCTATTATGCCGTTTTTGCCTAGCACCGAGTTTGATATTGGATTAGAAACTCCATGTGCAATCTGTGCATTTTGCTGTTTACATGAAGCAATCTGGTTTAATGTTTCTTGATTGAGGGACATTACAAATGCTAGTTTAGTCCTGTTCGTTAGGAATTAAGAGACACTGGGTTTTTAGTTCAGTAATTCCGAAGGAATAATAATGAAAAATTTCATATATCGCAAACAAAAATTAAGCAGCAAATGTTTGTAGATTTCTATATGACTATTCTAAACCTTACATGTTTTTTTTTGCAGAATCTCTTTTTTTGCAGAAATTACAAAAAGCGCCGATATGTATTTTAAATTTTCTAACTCGTTTTCGTACATTCGTCAACTAAGTCAAGCATTGATCTGGGAGTGTATTATTTAATTTTATTAAGTTCTGTGTGTCTCTTATACAGAGAGTCCATCAATAAAATAATAAATTGGAATAAAATTAGGAGAATTGTCTTTCAGAAAAATACTTTAACACTGTTTAATCGATATTAAAACGAATTGCAAGAAAATGGTGGTTGAAAACAATATGTAGATATCATAAAAGACAATAGAATCCTATCAGAAACATTGTGTTAAAAACTAAGGCAAAATAATTATATACTTAATTAAATTCTGTCTGGTGACAGTGTTCTAAAGAATCTATAAATTCTTGCTGAACCGCATTTAATGTGCTGTGCTTTTTGATTTTTTATGGATCCTGSACAAACTTTTTTTCGGAATTTTCAGTGAGTTGTGCTATTATCTATCGGTATACAAAAAATTCAACATTTCMCATGCGTGTTGTTCAACTCAATTGTGAGCTTTTGGCATAAAAACTTTCCAATTTTCTCATATAAAGTTGTTAGCAGTGAGATTAAAATGAAAATGTTGATCAAAAATCAAATTTTAATATGCTTGTTTTTTGAACCCATTGGATTGTTTCCGGTCATGTAAAGTTTTTGAGTCTATAACAAAGAATATATTGTCGGTTAAATATTGTCAGATTGTCACCGCTGAAAAACTGCTTAAAATGAGCTGAAAATCTCAATTAATTCGGATCTGAAGCATCTTGTGTGTTTTCAATCCTTTTGTTAGATTTCTCGCTTCCTTGGGATGGAATTGATGTAGAAAAAACCTAAGCGTTTTGATAAACTTGATAATTTTTGCGGTGGAAATCAAATTTTTCAGCTCAATGGATTTGTCCGGCTTGAAAAGCTTTTTAGTGTGCATACATAAAGTGTTTGCGTATATAGCATAAAAGATATTGTCGGTTAAAGAGTCTCTAACCGCCCAAAAACTACTTAAAATAACCCGAAAATATCGATTATTTCGGTTCTGATACTTTTACCATGTTTTCCAATGAGTTTGTTGAATTTTTTGTTTGGTTGGGATAAAAATTATGTATAATTGGAAGGAATTTGAGAGACTTAAAATTTTATGAAAAAATTGATCCTTTTTTTCTTTGGATCCACTTCGATCCGGAAAAAATATGTTGGTTAAAAAATTAAATTTTGAAGTGCGTGTTTTCTGAGTTAAATAGATTGTTTCCGCCCTAAGAAGCTCGCAATATCGTTTTTTAGCTAAAAGTTTATTCATCTGAAAATTTTTTTTTCAGTAGGTAGTTGTGACTAACTTGACGAATGCTGATTTTTGTTATTTGTGTTTATTTTAACAACGAGTAAAATGTTCAGTTTTTTCACTTCATGGATTGTAAATTTACGAAAAAGCTCAAAATCGAACAATCGAAAAAGAGATTCCCATTTGAAATTTTCAACTTCAGAGTCATTCCTCAATAAATAATTCTTGCTCAAAATCATAATTTAAATGTCTGCTTTGGAAATACTTTGAGAGGCAAAAAGTTTATCCTACACGAAATTGTTTAGAAAACAGAAACTTTCTACAGATACTTCTCCTTTAGATACGACACGAATCGAATAATCGGATAATGCTTAAGTTAAGAGCGAAACTTATGCGGTCAAAATAACTAGAACCGACATATTTAGATTAGGGAAAGATTACAATTATGCGAACTTAATTCCCGAAATGTTTCAAAATAATTGCAATTTTAAGACCTTAGACTAATTTACTATCCCATTATTTTTATTTTGTTCATGTATAATCAAAACAGACACTTAATTTGCATTACAATCATGCATTTGCTTCCAACAAAATGCAGCAAGAACTATACCTTTAAGTTAGTTCATGCGAGTTCCTAAAAATGAAGAAACTTTCACCAAAAAAGAGTTTTTATCGGATTTTTCTAAACAGCTTAACACTAAAATTTCGTAGAAAAAAACTTTTAAATTTTTCAAAGTAATCGAAACAAATATCGGCGCGCATTTGCGTAGAATTGCTGCATAGAATAACGCGACGTCGCTCTTGCTAGACCCGAACGCACTGAATGAGCGTCTGGACGCCACGAGATAGCGACGTATTTTCATTCAGAATGGGCAAAGTCGATGGGCGAAATTTAAAACAAAACTTTTCCTCTGCTGAAGTGAAGTTTGATAAAATAAACTTTGTTAATATCAATGGCAGTTGCAGTTGATTCACTTTAATCTCACTTGACAAACTTTTGAAAGTTGAAAATTCAAGCCCAACATGATTGATGTGAACGGTTTGAGTTGAGAAGGACATGAAATTAAATGTTGAACATAATTTTATATAAAGGAAACATTAAATTTACACTTTATTCCCTACGATTGCCTTGATTTTAGCAGCAAAAACTTAAACAAATAGGTTCAATAGCTTTATGTGAAATTTTCTTAATAAATACAGTCGATATTTTTTGCCATAAAAGCAATTTAAACCCGGGAACTTTCAGGCAATAAAACCTACTTCTCTACCTATTTGGGTGGTGCAAATAATTCCGGCATACAATAAATGTTTTCTGGTGAACCATAAATATAATTCCAAAAGCAGAAATGAACAAGTGATCTATGGCCAAGTCCAAATCGCACTTACTTCTGATAAATCTACCGTAAATAAATGACCGTTCACCCAGAAGCTTGCACGATAGTCAAAAATGCTTAAAAAACTTGCCTTATGCTAAATAAAAAGCATTGTCTAGAATTCATTAAAATGTTCATTGCTTCGCTTTTTCTGACCAGTTGAACTTGAGTGGACTGTATAATTTTTTCCGACAGTTGCTAGAAAATTGTCGACGCGAATGTGATTAATGATGATCAAACTGCTTTGTTACTAGCGCTAAGGGAGGAAGGATAGGTCCACAAAGGAAAATTGAGTTATATCCAGAAAAAAGGGGTTGACAACTATGTCTACTGGATAGAGCAGTTACATTATTTTATTGGGTAGACGTAAGCAACCGGTCCTAAAATACTCGTAAAACAAACATTGTTCATATTAGATTATTTATACACAATCGCCTATTAAGATTAATCGTTAAATCAAGCCCGAGTTGTATTGATTAAAAATACACTACCCACATGATAGTAGGCCCCATTTCTTTCAGAAGACTCCTCGTCAATTACACGACGTTGGCGTCGCATTACCTGTTGTTCAGAAAGACTTCCGAAATGTTGTCGTTTATCACGTTTTCATTTTGTTTATTCCAAATGTGACCATATATTTTAATCTCTGTCTCTGCAACGAATACAAGAGACGAATGATTTGGTAACAGAAAGAAAATTGTCTATTGGATAAATAAATGTGGGTTCCGTACAGTATTTCATAAGCTGTTGATTATGGCTATGTGTATAAATACACTTAGTATGATTTATAAGTAGTTAAATTTAAAGTTTTTCGATAACGATGATGATTTACAGATGGGTTATTTTCAGTCAACGTATTTTCTTTGTTTATTAAAGTATATAAAACAGTATGTATATGAAGTAAAAAGTCTAGCTTTGGATAGAAACATACAAAATATCTACAGCTGAACAAAATAAAACAAAGACAGTTTGAATTGACAGACAAAAATTGAATAACACAAGATACGTTATTGAACAAAAAATTAACAAAAACTTAGCAAATATCTAGAGAAGCCATCCCGTAGATATAGAGATTCTGTGGAGTAACACCATTTTTACCACGAGAAACATTTACACCTAACAAGGAATGGATAGTAGAGATGATTCGAATCCCCATGAAAACTTACAAGAACGAACCAAGCAAATATAAAAAATATACATAAGGTCATAAGCGGAAACTAAAAAGAAAATCTTTCAAAAAAATCAAGTATGTTCTTTGAGCATTATACTGTGAATGAGTAGAATACTGTGTACGAGATAGTAAGAAAAGTGGTTCGAATCCGCAATAGTATGGACAAACTACTTACAAATCAGCCACACTAATTAATTTCAGAAAATTAAGCCACATAGAACATATGGATCGGATAAAAGTATAAAAACAACTTCAGGAATTATAGGTAGATATAAATACAAATAGTTTAAAATTGTGGCACGTTTTGAATATGGACCTGCCAGCCTTTGCACATCGAATCAAATCAAAGCTCAAAGCTTTACAAAAGTTTTTTAAAAGAGTCATCCGAAGGCTCGTGTCAAGATGAAGTTAATTATTCCGTCGCTCTTAATCATGCGAGCCGAAGAAAACACAACTCATGACCTTATTGAATGTTGATTTGCCCTTTAGTCGGGTTTTGCACAACATATCAAGCTGAACGAACTAGATCTGACATGTTGGCAGAGGGATGATAACTGAAAGTATAAAGTGGAGTGCTTCTTCATTCAAGTTCAAGTGAAGTGTCTTCAAGTGTAGTATGTTCAAGTGTCGCGTGTGCTTTTGAAGATTAAGGGTGGAAAATGGAGGATGGGGCGCCAGCTTGCAGAAAGCTGGTAAGAATTAATTCTAATCCCAATAGGTATCAATCTTTTAGTTTGATTTGAGTTTAGTTCTTCGAAACGCAACTGAATTTTATGAAATTTTCCATTTATCATTCTTTCCTCTACTCATTTCAAATAATTCAATTGTAGATTAAGTTTCTGTTACACTAAAGAATGTTTCCTTTCGTTCCAAGTGGCATGATGCAGCTTTCGGTAAGTCTGACACTTAGATTAAACAGATGCATTTGTTTACTTTTTCGATGGGAGCAACAATGGTTCGCAATCTATATACAAGGTACTTCCGAGAGTTGCTTTTCCGGCTTTTGATACATATGAGCAGCATCAACAAGAAAATATTAAGAAAAGGATAGCCATCAGGGTATTTAGTGTTATATTTGTTTAGTTTGTAATAAGCGACAACCAAATGCCATTAAAATAACAACGTCGAAATTTTATTTTAAAAAATTCATAAGAATTTCCGGTGGTAATTACTAGAAAACATAATGAAAAACGTTCATCATGACAATACCGCAAAAGAGGGGAGTACGTGATAGTGACATAATAGTAAGGGGAAGAGGATTTGTTGGACTCGTAAATACGGCAATTTTTTGTGTTTAAGGTGATAATAAGTGATAATCATGATTTTTTATTTCGAACATATAATGTAGAGATATAGGTCAAAAAACGAATGAATCTTTCATGCTTAGAATAAATCAATTATTGCAAATATTTACTACGTCAATGGCTAGCAGCCAGGCGAGTTGGTTTTCCGAATAATTCTACTCTTTGTAAATATATGGATGGTACCTACTTTTAGAACTTTCATCCCTACCACCTGTTTTTCATTGATAAATCGCCGATCGATAGAATTTAATGTTGCTCCCAAACAAATCGGGATTTATGAATGACTAGCTTGGTCTATCTATTAATATCTTTGGTTTGACATTAAGTTTTCCCGTGGTTGTCTTGTAGATATACAACTTATAGTCCCAACAAAACAAATGTAAAATTTGTCTCGTTGTGCTACGAACTTATAGTTTACACCCGAAATTAAAGAGTTTTGTACTCTCAATTGTCACATTAAATAGTTAAATTTCCCAAAAGGACACACCTTAATTTGTTTTTAGTTTTCAAAGTAAAGATATCAATTACGAATGTTTTCGGTGCTCTAAACTGTTGGCTGTCTTTAATAGTAAAAATTTCCCAAAATGCAGATCAAACTGCCTGTAGGTGAAATTTGTTTATTCCATTGCGATGGTCTGGCGGATAGCGTCCTGATCTACAAATTTAGACTTTGCGCTGTTTTTTCAAATTTAACACGTAAAACAAATAATTTTTTGCCAAACGATTCGTATTAGGGCATTTCGGCAGCCATGATCCGTCCGACTATTCCTGGTTTTTTGCGGTCCATCGCCCTTCAGGCTGTATATAGTACAGATCAACATTACATTTAAGCTTGGGATTGTTGTTCTAAATTTCAGTTTATTTAGGCGAAATCCTTATTTTTGCGAATTTCAGCGGTCTAGATCCAGACTGCAATTTATTCCGTAGTAGTAGATGGCAACCAGGATGGTAGTTTCTATTTTGCAACATTTATACTGCTCGCATGTGCAGCCTCTCGGATTTTATGTCGCAGGTTTTGCGAAGTTTATCTAGCGGTTTCTGCAAAATTTATATTGCGGTTTTTGTTCAATTTTTATTGTAAGTTTTGCACATTTCTCTTTGCGGTTTATACTAAATTTATATTTCAGAATTTTTATTGTAGTATTTCATGATTTTCTTCTTTTGTCATTGGTAGTGGCCTTTTTTTACGAACGGTCTGTAAATTTTTAAGTTATTTTTACGCACCACTTAGGCTTTTTTCTTACAGGGTCTTTTTATATTTTATTATCGTATTTAGGAACTTATTTCCCTAGAATCCATTTTCATCAGATACATCAGGTAACTTTTTAAAATGCCTCTATTCACTATTAAAAGCGTTTGATCTTAACTAAGATATTTTTCACAGCTTTGTACTATTCATGTCTTATTTTACATTTTACTCATTTTGCTAGAATTTCGTTTGTCAAGTACACCAAGTCCCCTTTTAAAATGTCTCGATTTACTAAATGGGGCTTATTTTTTTAGCTTTAAACCGGTCAAATTTGATGATATATGTGCATATTTAAGATTTCGTAAGAAAAGCAAAGCTGTAGTATGGAAACTAACACTTTATTGATTCCAAATAAGAAACGTAAAAAAATGCATTTTATGCATTTTAATAATTTTTTATTGACGTTATAGGAAAAAAGCAGTTACACTGTGTTGAAATTATGTAATTTGAGCCATTATTTGCAAATGAATTTCCCTCATTGAGTAATCAAAATGTTGAAAGACGCTTTGTCGCTTTAAACAGGCATTTTTATCAAACGCTTACAATTTAATTTCATCAAAAGACGGTATCTGTATTATGGCATCAATTTTTAATTAGCAGTAAAACGTTAAAATAAATCCCTGTGTGGTATTTTACGAAATTCGTTTCAGTTTTTACGAATACATTTCTTCTTAAATAATGCTAACTCGAGTTTTTTGGAAAACACTGAGGTTGAGAAATTGTTCAATTTCTGTTTACTGATGATGATTACAATAAATGTTACGAATGAGAATTACATCTAGAGAATTTAAAGAAATTTTATACTAAGCAATTAAAAACCGAACGTGCCTGGGAACAGAAAAATTGCATCTATTGATATTCTATGCTGCTCATTATGAAAATTAACTTCTTTACGATCAAATTTCCTAGCGCCTTACAAAGATATTGCCGGAATATCGAATAAGCCATTTGGCGACTAATGGTGCAAGTGGATTCTTCTGGAACGAGAATTGCAATTTGATACAGAGCTGAGAAATGTATTTTACTATATTATATTTGCCAAGCTTATGGTTTAATAGTACATTTAATCTTATAGATATTTATAGCGCAAAACATGTAAAACTTATTAAAATTAATTATTATAAAAATTAATCAACACTACAAAAACTAATACAGAACTTAATCCACTCGATTAAAGATTCATAATTCTTCTGACTACCGAAAATTGGAGCAGCAAAGTATTTAATCAGAAGTTTCTCAAACGAACTCTAAAATCTAAATAACAGGGTACCATCTAAGACCGAAAGTCTTAAACTTAATATTTTAGCATTAAACGTTTCCATCTTGTACATTGATCTCTGTAAGAAAAGCAGGATTAAACAAATAGAAAAAAGCAAGAAAACTAAAATTGACTTGCGAGAATGTGCTAAAAAATTCAAATTTAACTATTTTCTAAAAACTAATTTTATATACCATAACCAGCATTAAAATTGACAAACTTTCAAAAAATTTTAAAACAATTTTGTTGAAGATCAACTAATAAATAATAAAAAAGGACTATTATTACTTCTGAATCGACCTCTTTTGATAGCAAAACATGAAAATACATTTTTTACTTCTAAAAAGTTTATATCTGGATTTGGATGTAAATTTTACACTTCATTGAATAAAACCTGGTTAACTTGCCACTTAGTCGTTTTTCTAAACTGGAGTCTGGAAGTATAATTAATACGGATAATAAAAGCTTTTGAGTTCAAATAAGTTTGCGGCTGTAGAACTTTACAGACTAAAAACCAAACTGTATTTTCCGTTGCTTTTAATTTAAGTTTCTTTTACATAATGTATATATCTTGACACTGTCGAGATTTATTTCAAATAATACCCATAGAATATAATTTCTTATACATTTTATCCGAGTGTAAAACATTGTGATAAATAAATTAAAACTCAAATAATGTGCTTGATCAAAAATCTATATAAATAAATTATAGTGTCCTTAATTAATAACATTTCCGGAATAAATCGTGTGCCATAAATTGAAGAACAATCGTCAATCCTTGGCTAGTAGAGTAATCTCCTGTTCACAAAGCAATTAATTTTAGTCAAACGCATTTTATTAACATAATCAATTAGATTTTTCATTAACTACTAGTTTTTATTTCGCAATCCGGAAGTTTACATTTTTGAAACATTATTTCGTGTGAAATGAGATTACCGGAATTGAAACTCATAAGTTTCCTCTCACATTGCTTATAATTCGCGTCTGAAGTCCAACTAAGCGGTGAAAATATAATTTTATTTACCGCCTGTTGCACTAAGCCTACCTCAATAACATATAAATAAACGTAAGTATTTATAAATTTGTTAACTTGAGACTGAGCATATGTTAAGGGATAATTATTGTTAAGACCTAATTTATTGTTATAGTCGTTTTTCTACTTTAAATAAGTTTCCAAGAATTGGCAATGCTTAATCTTCTGTTGTAATTTAACTCACTATATTCTCATGAAAACTGACTCAAAAAGAAAACAAAAGACATTTGACCATTACCGAGAACATGTTAACGTAATTATCATTACGCAATGTCAAATTATCCAGGTTAATTGCACGAATCCTGAAAAATTACCAACCATTTCCATGATGACCTGTTGTTTGTAAATTGTACGAGTTTGAAGAACCGTTTTTTCTCCATTTTCCTTAAACAATAAACTGTACATCGTTAAAGCTCTGGATAAATTGATGATTTAAAGATAACTAGTTCCAGAAAGGGCAATTAAAGTGTTTAAATGCTTTTAACTTACGGGCTTTTCAGTTTATTTCCAATCGATCGGTTTATTTTAATTAAACCGATCGGAAATCGGACATAAATCCTCAAAATAAAACAATTACTGATTCACGTATTTTGATTTATCGTTGTTTAATGCAAGGCAAGCAGAAAATATAAGTAAAATATTATTTTAATAACTTAAATTATATTTACATGTATTAAAAAAATTATTTTTAAGACCATTTTTTTATATTCCCAGCAAATGCGTAAAATTTTAACTGCTCAAAAATCGCAACAAAAATAAAATCCTTTCATTGCGAACAATAAGAAACCACAAATTGAATTCCAGACACTGTTAATGGAAAAGTGGGAAGTTATTATAAAAGACAATTTATGGCTTCGAGGAAGCAAATGTGTTTTCAGAAGTAATATAAAGAAGTTATGCAGTACTAGAAGCCAAGGAATATCATTTTAACACGTTATTAGGTCTAATGGCTCATAAGCAGTAAAGTGTGTATCATACACCATTAAATTATGTCTAATTGAGAATTTAAGCATTTTCCGCTTTTACGCTTTCACATTAAATTAGTCATCATTTTACAAAATATTGCCACTTTAACAGTGCTATCAATTATCGAGTCGTGACGAATCAATGCGACTTTTATAAAGAAGAATGAGTTATAAATGAAATATGAATTTAAAAAAAAGTAAATTTAAACCAAATATGAAAGCAATCAAAATTAAACTAATAAAGTTGAAAGTACCTTAAAAATCCTATAAAACATCCACTTATCAATAGATAGAAAAGTGCGTGAAGTGTAAATTTTTCAACATTTTTATGTTGATATTGATGGATTCTATAAATTTAATTATTATTACTATAATACATTGTGCCAATATTTTATAATCTAGTTTTTAAATCATCAATTTTTATGTGTTTGCTTTGCGGTTTAAGTTTAAGTTATTTAAACACCCATGATAAGGGTGATTAAAATCACTGATCCACTCAAAGGAATTATGTGTTTTAATAAATGTTAACAGCTTCGCTCAGCATGGTTTCGAATTTTTGCGGCAGGCAGCAAAATTGGCAGTTTAGTACTTACGTGATAAAATTAAATTATTATCTATTTCCGTTAAAAGTAATTTTCAAAAATTTTCATTTCAAGTCAAATTTTGTATGTAATTCTTCATATTGGTGTATATTGTTGGTTTATTTTCTTTCATAAATCTGAAATAACAGGAATCCAGAAATTGCTGTTGAGGTTTCCATTGAAAAAAGCTAATGAATTAATCTTGAGACGTTTTACGGGAAGCTTTCCTGAAATCAATCATTACGGAAACCTTGAATATTCAACTTCAAGAATATATGATATAGTAGTGATAAAATAATAATGCATACGTCGTGCTCCAGTGAAGTTCTATTTTTAATATATAAACTGAGTTGGCAAATAATTGAATAGGAAAAAATTAAACTAGTTATTTATTTGGTTAATAATTTATAACAAATATAAATATATGTGCCTGTGCTTTTATGCGGTCCCAAAAATTGTTATATCCTACTGTCCCGATTTCATTAATTTTACTGCCAATTAAACCCACACACTGAGTTTAATTATTTGCCACAGCAACAACCTATAATATTTAATTATTCGCAAGAAAAAGACTTTCGACCCATGCTGTACAGTATAGTGATGCTTAATAATTTATTTGTATGTATTTACTAAAATTTGCATTTTACATTATTTATAACTCCTCATTTAGGAAAAGCGACGGGAGAACAAAACGGCATTGTAGTGTGTTTTGTGTTGCGAAGGTTGTTTTTGCAGTTTTTTTATATAATTATTGCTAGTATAATCTTCCACTATCTTTTTGAACATCTCGACATGTCGCTGGCTTTTTCCCTTACTAGTATTGGTAAATCAAAGTTTTAATGTTTTAGATATTTGTATTTTAATTACAAGAACTGGTTTCATGATTGTATGCATAATACTTAATGATCGTATGATATCCATTCAATTTGAAGCTTTAAAGCACTGAAATTTCACTATGAATGAAAATGAAAAAACTAGGAATGAAAGACAAAAACGCTTCTTAATTAAAAAACAAAGTAACTGTGTATTTATTTTACAAGTAAAATAGTAATGAATAAACTAAATAGACACATAGAAAAGGAGCTCCTTAGAGCATTTGAACGATAATAGTTTTCATTGAAATATACAAGCCGTTATTATTTTAGTGTCCCTTAATTTAATGAATATTCGACCTAATTCATGACAAATGAGAATTATGTTTTTGAAATGTTTACTCGTAATGCTTTTTTGCTGCTTTCTTCAACATTTTAAACTGTTCTTACTGAATTGTTAGACTCAAATAGATCTGACTTCTTTATCCATACATATAAATGCTATAGACGAACATAACAATTACGAACAGACGGTAAATGTTCTAATAGTTTTCGCTTTAGTGGCGTGACCAGCTTCAGGCTCAATTAACCACATCTAAACTCCAAAACAGAAGATTTCCGACAGATTGGTTATCGTTTAACATAACTGGAATGGAATGCTTAATTGAAGTGATTATTTCGAGTAGCAATTTCAATAAACGGCTAAAATTATGCGGAAGTTTTTCAATTAGAAATAAGCGATTTTCGAGCTGAAGTTTCAATACTTCTAAGGTTTTGTTAAAAACTAGAATTAAAAATTGCTTCAACCGTGAAGTGTATGACGTTAAACGCAATTTTATTCAGGGTGTTTAAGACTTGTGCTAGACTAGAAAAGATTCTTCTAGGCAAAATATATCCAATCGTTTAGACAAATACATTGAACTTATATAAGTTCAAAATGTTTCATTCATACATACAGTGTGTTAAAAGCTCAACATATAATTCGTTTTTTTTGTAATTATTGTAATAGTATTCAAATTACAAACTTGAAAATTTTAGTTGTGTTCAACTTGTATATTTTGAGAATAATTACCAAAAACTAAATAAAAATGAAGTTTTAACACCTGGTAATCGAAAACTAAGCATTTTCAAACCCATTTTCCTTTAAACTTTTTTCCAGCTTTTGCTTAGCGGAATCTTCTCTAGGCTTCTGTCCCCCCAAATCTGAAACTCCCAGTAAAATTGTACAGTAATTCGATATTAAGAAATTTGGTAATTTGAATATTTTTAAAACGCCTTAAAATATAACAACGATAAATAATATTTTTAATTTATAGTACGTAGATAAGTAGTAAAACCCTGTTATTTATTTGGCTGTATTTCATCTTTAAATATTTTAATTTTCTTTGGGGAGATGATGGAGTAAACAAAAGAATTACAAAAGGGCAGTAATAGCAATGCCTGAAGGGCTTCTCAGAATATGTGCGTTAATTCGGAATTGACAAAAATCATACAAGAAGCTCTACTGAGGGAGGATACACGTTATCCAATGAGAAAATTAAGAAGAGACTTGTAAAATCATTTAGAGAACGTGCGAAAACAATTGTAAACAAAAGTAAAATTCTAGATAATACCTATGGTCTGATAATAATTAAAATAACTTCCGCTTATGTTACTACGCTTACTTCGTGCGAATATAAAACACAACAAACTATTTTCTTAAAATTAATTTTATGACTGAAATCAACAGAGATTGAAAAAGCATTTATATTCATCTTCAGTATGGATTTAACTTTCTTTAATGTTTTGGTGGATAGTAGGATACTTCTTGAAAGTTTGCCCGCGCTTTATAAATGATGATGCAACGAACGAACAGCGAAAACCGATAAAACTTATTTAGTCGAGCAATAATACGAATGCATGTAAACTTGAATTATATGGAAGTTGTGTAAAAACACTTCATTATCCTAGCATCGAATACAAGTTATTCAACAGTAGAGACTTATTTTTAACGCCCCCAACTTTATTTAAATTGTTCAAAATTAACAGGATTTTTAAATCCTTTACAAGGTGTTCGTTAGTGGCATGCTAATATTGAAACTTCACTTCCCGGGCCAATTTTAAGAAAAAACTTCATGTCAACGTGAACGCCCTTTGAGATGTAGGGTATAGGATAAAATTTCCGGCTTTCTTTCATAACTTTTTGTCTTTTTGAAAGTTGGCACTTCAAAGTGATCATCAAGATACATTTTTGGATGTACAGACAAACAAATCATTTTTTCCAGTAGCGCTGTATGGCTATTGCATTAAATATTTTTGAATAAAAAGCTGCTATTTTTTAAAATGAAAATTTGTTTTATTTCGTCCGACGCATGGTTTTCACTTGAAAATTTTAAAATAAATTTACTTTAAATTCAAATCGCCAAAGTCTGATGGTGCGAGGTTGTGTGTGCATCAAAGCGGATGAAAAAAATAATTCAATCATCAAATCATTTTAAAAACCCATTTTCCTTATCGGATTATTTATTGACTTAAGCCTCGTATGAAACTATACGAAACATCCCAAAAATGCTACTTGCAAAAGAAAAACAGTTATTTTCAACAATTTTTTATAATCAATGTTAGAATAATTAATTACTTTAAATATAATCCGTTCATGTAGATTTGTTTTCTTAAAATTAATTGATGCTCGATTTTTGCAAGCTGAAATCCCCCTAAAATTCTAAGTGGTAATTATTGGCATATTTTTACTTAATGTTCAATTAGCTAACATTAAATAGTAAACGTACACAAATGATTTTAAAAAATTCAAAGATTTTTATACATTTCAGATTATTAACGATTTTTCTTCTGTGAAACCCATGCGCTTGACACAAAATAAAGTCAATAACTGAAATTTGCTCAGAAGTTCGTGAGAATAACATCATTTTTAATTATGATATTCCTATCTTTCCTGGGTTTCAGTCAAAGTGTGAAGTAAAAATTTTGAAACATCATTTATTTCATTACGTTTCGGCGAGACAACAGCTCCATTATCAGACTTAAAATTTTACACAAACTACAAACACCAATTCACAATTAAAACATGTTGTATAAAATTTATCATTCACAAAGTGTTAAAACATTAATCAGTTTTTGGAGAAATTCTTCCTTTTGGGACAGCAAAACATCGGAAAAACTTACCTTGCCTCATCATGATTGGTAAAAATTAACGTCCTACATTTTCTGCTAGTATTTTTGTTTGGTATTCATTTTTAAGCATAATTACTGTTTTATTACATTTATCTGCTGTTAGGACACATATTTTTTAATTTTTATTTAGGAATTGTTTTATTTCACATATCAGTCTGTCTATTCTAGTTTCAATTATACTTTTTTTTGTTTCTTTGATTTTTAAAATTTGTTAATATGTTACATAATTTGTTTCTGATATTAATCTTTAGTTCATTGTTTAGTGATAAGATTCCATTTTCGACGTTTGTTATGATGTTATCAATTGGTTTATATTGAGATTTATTTAAGAAAAACTTTGGTCCAAGCGATAAAATATATAAAATTTTTACTTCACACTTTGACTGAAACCCAGGAAAGATAGGAATATCGTAACAAGTACACGCAGTCAGGAAAATAAATCATTTTTAATTCAAGTGAAAGCAGTGGCGTAGTATTTTTCTTTAAAAATAGTCTATCAAAACTCGTAGAAATGCCACAAGCAAAAATAATAAGAAAATTGTGGATCAAAAAATGTACCTACTTGTGTGCATACTTGCACAAAATGTTCATTAGAAGTTTTTTTCTTGAAATGGGCCTAAAAACGCCCCCTAAAATATTAACACTGATGAACTTTAGAGGTTTTTAAAAAATGTTTGGACTTATAAACAAGTTAAGCAGAATTTGAAGTCATTGTATTTAAAAAATGAAAACCAAATTCGAATCTAAAAATGGAAATTGAATGTTTTGGGGTTTAAAATTTTTATTCATTTAGCATTAAATAGTCAACCATTTATTAGAATATTAGAATTTAATTCCTATTATTTTTTAAGCCACACCGAAATCTAATGAAATGCAATTTTACTTCTGTTTTATAGTTTCAGTTCACTGTATATTTGACGAAATAAGGATTCCCATGATATACAATATTGAGCAGCCGCCCAACTTATTTACATCAAACAACGTAAAAGAATCGTAAATATATGGGAAGAAATGACGAGCAACAGCCTGCCATTTATTTTTATCTTTACTAGTATCGGCGTAGCCTTCAGTAAGGTTTTATTAGCTATAAAATCGAAATTTGACTCTCAAAATTTTCCAAATGTGTTTTAGACTTAGTTTACACAGATAGCTTCGCCTGTGTCATGAATAGCTCAAAGTCTGAGAGAATTGAAGAAACTGAACTTTCTAATATTGTTGAAATAATGACTTAAGCTGTATTCAATTAATCAGCAACGGGTTGAGAACAAAATTATTTAAGCAAAATAAGCGAAAAGTGCATTAAACACAGTAAACTTTAATATTTAAAAAACGGAAAACATAAGAAACATACAGTGGGAATGTTTAAGGACAGCAAAAATTGGCAATTGCATTTCAAATTATTTACGTTTACAATTTCCATTCATCATTAAAATATAATCCAAAGTAACTTAAAAAATCAACCGGTTTCTGAAACATGGTTTTTGCATGTCATACATGTTAAATAAAACTGCGTGGTGAAAAAACACATTTTATAGCATTTTACAGCAAAAATTTACTCCGCCAGTAAAAGTTCTAAATTTGGTTTATACGCTTTTAATTGTTTTGTGATTGCCTTTGTCTGATTTTCCACATTACTACACAGCTTAAGTTTTTCTTCACAAGCAGAAAAATGTCCATCAAACGTGAAAACAACTTGATCAATGCCGCCTGTTAATTGGCTTTGTCACAAACATCTGCAAATTTGACTGCTGGAACTTTTTCACTGAGTTCACCATTCTGAGAAGTGTCCCATTAATATTTGAGAAGTTCCAAACTCTTGCAAAAAGAAAACGAGAAGTTTTGTTTGCTCTACTTTGCTCTACTTGAATGTGAAAATTAACAATTTAAATTAGAAGGCGAAAAGTTTCATCGATTGATTATCCCTCAGAGGGTGGCCGTCTTCCATAAACAATTTATATTGCAAATATGTTTTCGAGTCATTTATCCGGCTTATCAACCATGCACATGACATGTAAGAAAAGAAATATATGGGAGAAACGATAAATTTCCAAATATTGGCAGAAAAGGTGAATTTCCAATATTGACAATATGAAGCTTAATACAATGCACTCGATGTGGCGAAGAGAACAAATATGGTAGTTATACGTTTCGTAAGTTCATTAAAGTTCTAAATAACGTTCTAAAGGTTTCATAAACAAACTAAGATCGTTTGGCTGATTTTTAGTCACCAAGGCGTTTTAAAAGAATAGGGCCTCATAAACGCGCGTGACTCAAGCAAACTAGCAAGAAAACAGCAAGTTTTCCCACATAATAGAGATATAAGTTACTCTTAATCAACAAACCGATAGTTTTTCAGATTAACGATTATGATAAAAATTTACATTTTTACTTGCGCACTAACTCCTATAACGCTATAAAAATGCTTGTTTTCCATTGGCGTATAAGCTGGGGCAAAAAACCCGAAAATATTGCTATTAATAATGGTTATTTGCGTACGAAATTACWGTAGTTCAAACATTTCTTGATATCTTGATATCGTGAAAAATAAAAAATGAATTAAATTTTAGACACCCTGTATTTGGAAAACACCGGACCGAGAGAAAAGTTCAAGAAAAAAGTTTTTTTATGTGGAATCTACCGCATTCCGTTGCGATATTTTTTTAGGAACACCTTGCATAGGCCCATGACGAAGCTAGATAATTACATCAATCTGCATGCATTTTGTATCAATTTGTAAATTTTTTGTTTAGTTTAAAGTTGTAAAGTTTAGCTATACTAATTATATTATTAAAGAAGCATTAATTTTTTTTATTATTCAATCCACTGAATTGTTCCTGAATCATGAATTATACTGGAAAATGATCTTTTGATTGCGTATTTGTATTTTTAATTGGAAATTTTAAATGCGTATTCTCAACATCTTTTTTGTACGTTATTTTGCCGTGAACCGTAACTACACTGATTTATTCTTATTGTAGAGATGGAGCTTTCAGCTTATTTTAATCTGCCTTTGGACGAATTATAAATTAATTTTGTTAATTAGTTTTTTGTCTGTTTGCTAATTAAAGATCTTCGCTATTATAAAAATACATAAACAAAATAATCAAGCAATATAACTATAATATAGCAATAATTAGTAATAAATGTATTACAAAATTAATTAGAAAAACCAAACGACAAAATTTATGAAAAACTCATTTTACTCAAATGGTTTTAACTAGCAAGTAACTTTTTAGCTCAAATTAATTAATATCTTGACTATTTTCAGCTGTGAACAAAGCAGGACCTTGATCTATGTGTACCTACTAAAAGCCTCTTGGTAATGCGTGTTTAAATTATTACTATTAGTTTTTTACATCTATTTGCACTTCAAAGAGTTTAAAAAAAAACTAAAACAAATAGTTTTAAAATTTTGTGAGAATCTGATCGCATCTTTTCGAAGGAACCCATCACTGTTGTCTGACTGGTTTGTTTAGATTTAATTATTCCTTTCCAAGTGTAACTCGCAATGTATTATTGATGAAAGTTAAAGAATTTTACGAGTGAGGAGAAACTTTTCCAGATAATCTCAACACGCAATCAACAGTGAAAGGTTTATTACAACGTGCGGCATAACAATGGGAAAAATATATTTAAATTGTATTTTGAATTGAGGAATCCAGTCTTTATGTTCTCATTCAAAATATACAAATTGTCCTGTATGTACAAGGATTTGCTACTGCAATTAGCAGAGTTTGAGTCCCATATAGCAGTGAAAAGTTTAAGTCGCTGTTGGAAATGCTCGCTCAATCATATTCCTCGATGAACGAGAGCAGATGTACTTTATTTAATTGCAGACAATTTATTAGATGATCAGGAGCGAATTATTTACAGGAAAAGTTCAGGACTTTATTACGGCACTCACTAAATCTATCAAGACGAAACTCGGAAACATAACAAAAGCCGAAATCCGGTAATACATCAACTTGCAAAACTAATAAGCAAACCGACGTAAGATAAATTTGTGTTAAATGAAGAGATTGAATTAATCGTTAATCTATAAATAGTGTGAAATAGGTAAAAATGTTTTCCTATAGGAAAGTATTTAAACGCGTACAGACAATAAAAGAGAACTCGGAAAATAATCACTGGTCTTTTCAGGACAAGGTAGTCACTTTGCAGACATGCCCGAAAGGAAAATCCCCTTTGCTCTTGTCTATCCTGGTTCCTGTTTTCTGGAAGAGATGGTTGTATTATAACAATTCTTGCTCAGTTTCAGTGGGATTTGTTTTTCATGTCCGGCTACAAAAGAACTCAATCTCCCGGCTTTTCTCTTTCTTAAATTAAAATCCCCAAGGCAGAATCGACTCACCTTAAATAACATTTCGTTCTCGCGTCAGCGTTTGATTACGGAAACTATCCATTGTCGCATCACATCACAATCACAGTCCTTAGGGCTCAGGATGTGCCTTTTGCCGAATTAATATCAAGTTTCAACTTTTGCGAAGCTCTGAGTTTTCTAAACAGGGAATTTTCTCTTGTAATTCTGTTAATTTATAGATTAATTTAGACTGAAATATTTAACTATCAAAAATTGTTAAATTAGAAAGAACCGGTAAAAATTTTAAAGAAAATAAGACGAAACAATCTAGTAAAGTATTCATTCACCTTAAACACAGTAATGAAGCAACAGAAAAAAATCCGATTTTTCCTAGATGTATTAAATGGCGTTTTCAGCTAGAACTTAATAAAAATTTGCCACTTAATTCATTTAAAATGCAGTTCACATAACAGAAATGCGCTGAAATATTTATTCCTGTTCCTTATCTTTACAAAATTCAGTCACTTCAAACCGCGTATTTCGTTCAACCAATTCCACAAATATTTGATCTAACAAGACCCTCTAATATCGACATTCGACAGATTTCTTGTTGGTTCCTTTTATACCGTTATCAATTTATATTCAGACAGAGGTTGCACGGAAAGGGGTCGGGCAAAAGACAAAAAATGAAAAGTGAAATATATTCGAAATTAATATTTATTTTAATAAATTTGATGTTTCCAGTGTTATTGGAGCACAAGGAGTGCCTAAAAATATTACTAATTTGTTAGTTTGTTGGTCAACCGTCGATTGATTAACATTTTCTACAAATTGCCTAACAAAGAGCTAAAGCAAGCCCTCTCTAAAAAAGTAATAATTTCGTTTTCAAGATACCAAATGTTCAAGTTTGCTTTCCTTGCTTTGTAGGAAAAATCCAAAAAAAACGAGGAGCAAACGTTCCCTTTTGAAATTTTCAACTGCAAGACCGCATATCAATTTTGAATGCCCGTATACAAGGAAAATTTTAATCAAGAATTTGAAGATTAAAAATAGTAAAAAATGTGTTAAAAACAGTAGAAAATGTGATTATTTTTCTGAAAGAAATCAAAGATTCCCTGAATTCGGATTTAATCGAAATACGAAAAATTTATATTATTATCGTATGATATTCGTGTCGCTTCTTCAGAATTTAGCTTAATGTGTTCGTTATGCTTAACATAGCTTACAGCGTTAAAAACTCCATTTTATATTAAAAAAAATTACAAATTATCCTCGCCAACGAGTTTAAAAAAAAGTAACTATCATCAAGAAATTAAACATCAACGGAAATTACATTAGTCAAGCGTGGGTTCTGACGCAAAAAATATCTTCATTCAGCTTGCTTGTCTCATCACCATTTATCAACTTCAAAATAATAAAGTAAAATAAAAGTATTTCAGCTTGCAGCTGAAAGGTATAAAGATAAACGAGATTATGTTTCTGAAACTTGCCTTTTTGTACACTACAGTTACATGTAACTTTAGTTCATAAGTTAAACTCAACAATTCAGTAAATAAAATGAGTATTAAATACAACATCAAGAACTTAAAAAATATAGATATGTATAAGACCTATAGAAAAGCAGTTTGAAGCCAACTATTCAAAAGTACGGAAGTAAAAACAAAAATTAACAATTTAGAAGGAAGCTTTTCCATTACAATCAGAATCAGACAAATTATAAAAATATAAATAAATTCGTTTGGTTTCAGCGAAGTTGAATTATAGAAGCAGTAAAACATAATTTCGCATTCTCAAGCAAACTCGAAGGTAAAGCTGAGGAATTTAAATTGCATTGATTCGCACAGCCAATTGTCTGGTTCGTTTCGTTAAAAATTAAATAAATCTTCGACTCCACAAGATGCACTGGATCCAATTTATCCTTGTCGAATGCATCTGGAAAGGGCAAACTTTACGTGCTTGAAACGTGCGAAATCGGAAAAGTCAGCTACTGGGATAACAAAACAGATGAAATTTCAATCGAAAGATTCGATTTTTGTCAATTGAAAGTTTATCCAATTTTTCTATTCGTGGCACTATTTTTAGTTTATCAACTTGATATCCACGACTTGAAATGTTTGCGGATGGATTTAATAGAGATATTTGCAGATAATTGAAATAGCAGTTTTGCACTGCAACAAAAGAAACTTTTTTTTAATAGATGATTTCAGACTCAGAAGCAAAATTTGAGCCTACATAATTTTCAAACACGCTTTATATATCAAGAATATCGAAATAAATAAATTATAAATCCGTAAAATCCTGCAATTTATCTCACCAATAAGCACTTCCACTTCACCCATCTACTCCTTCACAATTCTATAACACGAACTACAAATGTGCGGTAAACATGGAAAACGCAACAAACGAAACCAGCAATCTATTCAGCAAAACTAATCAAACTAAACTTAATATTAAAATATTAGGCAAAAACACAATTGTATCAAAAATAAAACTTGTACTAAAGTAACTGAACGTCAAACCCACGCAAAACAGATTTGAAAAGGCAAAAAATATCACGTTGGCAATTTGATATTGGGCGCACCAATATCGCAGTCATCTGTTACAGCAGACTGTTGTATTACATGTAAAACAAAATATTAAGCAGAAGATGATAAATTCACATAGATCACACTGAAAACAACTTATGGATTTAAAAGTAAAAAAAAACATATTTGGCTCAAAACTGTATATTTACATTTTTTTATACTATAGACGCAAGTAAAGTAATTTATTTATCTACGGCTGCATACAATGTCTGAACATGATGGTCAAGTGGTCACTTAGACTAAATCAGTTACGAAAATAACAAACTATTCTAAAGACACTCGGCAATAAGCAGTCTACTGCATTTTAATGTGTTCATTATAAAAAAATTGTTGCGCATTTAAAACTTTATACATTACCAATTAGTCAGCGTCAAAGTAAAACTTTTATCAATATTACAAGGGTTCGGTGGTAATAACTGGAACAACTTGATTGGTAATAAAAATAAATGAAATTGGTTAATCGTAGAAACGTATGTGGAGAGTATAACAAGATATAAAATTTAAAAAAACAGAACTGGGACTAGTTGAAATTTGTCAGACTAATTGATTGTAGTCAAACAATTCAAAATTTGTTTCCGATTACATATGTATAGACTGTTCTCTAGGGCTTACTGTTAAACTTAATTTAGTCTTACAAATAACTGAAACAATTTTATGTATGCATTGAAATGCTTACGAAACTACATACAATCTACCAAGATTTAACCTACTGCATATCAGTTTCCTGGACCGGGTCGCCATCTTGCAGCTGAACTTCATACACGTCATTCTCGTCCTCTTCGCCCATTTCTTGATCTTGGGAAGTTTCCTCAGATTCTGAAATAAACGTCATTTTGAAAAAAATTGCATGGAATAATATATTAGGTAAACTATTCAACACAATTGTATGCTATGTTTCTATATTTAGAAATGGCTGGTTATTACGGTGTTTCCAGTACCTTTCAAATTACTTATCTTAAAAATTGGTCTATTTTGCACCGAAAGATTATTTACCTGCTGGTATTTGTTGAAACTGATTTTCTTCGCCCACCTCCTCCGAAGCACTTTGGTTGTCAACACTTAGCTGAACTTCCGTCTCCATAACGTCTTGCTCGTCATTATTTCTAGCTGTAATTAAATTATTAATTCTCTACATAGAATTAGCATTAGTAAACAACGAATACCAATAGTAAGACTTACACTTAACCAAACACCCATAGAACACGTTTAAAAATATACATATTTAGGGACAATTGTTCACAGTCAATGGGACATGACCATAGAGATTGAATACAGGATTGAGAAGGCAAGAACAGCTTTAGTTAGAATGAAAAACATTTACCGGAAGAAACATCTCACTACCACTAAAAATCAGATTGATAAAATGCTACATATTCACAGTCTTGCTATACGGAGTAGAAGCATGGACAATGACAGAATAACTTATGAAAAAGATATCAGCCTTTTAAATGTGGGTATATCGGCGTGTTCTCCGAATATCCTGTAGGGATCACGTCACAAACGAAGAAGTACTCAGAAAAATCGGCAAACAACAAAAAATCACATTCATAATGAAAAAAAGGAAACTGGAATACTTTGGCCATCTGATGAGACACATATAACAGATAACAAATATCGCCTTCAGCAACGTATCCTTCAGGGCAAGGTGGACTGTAGAAGAGGTCCAGGTAGAAGCAGAAACTCTTGGATGTATAATCTAAGGAAGTGGTTTGGTCTGTCATCGATCCAATTGTTTAGACAAGCTAATAACATACGAATCACCATATTAATAGCCAACGTCCCAAAGGGATAGGGCAATTGAAAAAGAAGAATTATCTACAATATAATATGCGTGATGCAAAAATACTCATATTTACCAGCTTCCTCGTCTGCGTGCACTTCATTAATATGGTCTCGAAGAGCAAAAGATCGGGCATAACTGGCGCCACAAACCCAACATTCGTGTTTGAGGTTGTTCTTTCGGGAATGGGTATCCATATGAGCTCTTACAGCATAGAGCGAGGCAAATGGCCGGTTGCACTCGGTGCATGCAAAAGGTTTGGTGTGACTGAAATATAGACAAAATGCATAAAATCTGCTTTATAGTTAACTCAGAGAGAGCTTACCTGTTTTTATGCCCCGCTATCTGAACAGCAGTCTTAAACGCTTTCGGGCAATATGGACATTTGTAATTTCTATCCTCGGAATGCGTTTTCAAATGGTGATTAAAAACGCTGCATGATTTAAATCTAAACATGAGAATAGTATATGATATAATAGTTGATGTTGCGTTTAAATTGTATAATACAATTACCTTTTTCCACAGTGATCACATGTATAAGGCCTATTACCTGTGTGAGTACGCATATGCAACGTAAGGCAATATCCGATTCTAAATGATTTTCCGCAAATTTCACAAATATGAGGTTTCTCTCCTGTGTGTATTCTTTCATGTTTAACCTACGAAATTCAATAATGCATAAGGGACTTTGTATTTAAAAATCTAAACTCACTTTCTCATGTGGTCTGCTGAATCTTCTTCCACAATACTGACACTCAAAGTCTCTTCGTTGGCATTTCTTATTAACATGCTGTTCAAGCGCCTCATAAGTTTGAAAAGGTTTCTTGCAATATGAGCAAATAAACTTTTTATTATTGGAGTGTGCTAAAAGAAACAAATTGTTAAAATCCATATGTTACAAGTGGTCTATGATTAAAGATGGTGAGTTTTTGAGCTTACGCTTACTGATCGTGTGAAAAACATTTTTTGCAGCGAAAAGAACACATTTTTGGTAAATTTATAAGGCAGTGTAAAGAACTATAATTTGTTTCTATCCTTCGGCGAAAGTGAGAACATCACCAAAACTCGAAAAAAAGTTCAATCGGCGAATAATCGCAAGTATTACAGATTGAAAAAATAAATCACAAGTATATCAACTAATTTGCGTGTTTTATTGAACTATTTTAGTAGTAAATACATTTTTCACTTAATGTATACTTAATGTATAAGTGATTTTTTCACAAAAGTTAATAAAATTTATTGTAATAAGTTTATTAATATTAATATATTGTACCGTGGATTGCCGAGTATTAACTCTTTCTTCTGCTTCCAACTTTTATTCCACTCGGTATAACTTTAAC
>NW_026018165.1:3392166-3395228 GCF_020466585.1 Dendroctonus ponderosae
GTCGTCGCTTATATAGTTTCCTCCAGGTAACCCAGAAGGTTCTCGAAATCTCCAGTCCAGGTGCGAAATTTCCCGCTTGTCAGTGTCATATTTGAGCCCCATTTGGGCCCCATTTACTGAAATACCATGAATTTCGATCCCCCATTCCAAACGTGAGTACCCCAGGCCATTTCCGTTACAATATCATTTATCAACAATAATAACATAAATACAAAACCAAAAACATTACCTCCATACTAATGAATCATAATCGCGAAGGATATTTTTATTTTTGTGTATATTTTCAAAACTATGATTAGTTCGTTTTTACTTTTTACACTGCATTATAAACATGAATATCACACTACTGAAAAAACATATTTCCACAAGACGCTATTAAAACAAGAATCTAAAGAGACTAATAATCAAACGGCAACACCTTGCTAACGCGGTAATTTTGACAATGGGGTTGCAATCTGCAGCACAAAACAGCGAAGTTTGCTCGTAAAAAATTAGATAGCAAATTTCCAATTTCCGTTGCAATAGGAAAATCAAAGCACTGTCTAGTCAATGTGAAGTCAAAATTGCCCAAAGTAGTAGCGATTCCGCAAAGTGCCTGGTGAGTTGGTCAGTTTTGCAAAATGCCTAGGAATTTCGCACATTGCCGGCCTTCGTACAATACCGGTAACATATATTTGTAAAATTGAGTAAAATATCCCGAACTCACCTTTTATATGTAGCGTTAGATTTTCTTGAAGTTCAAACTTCCTGTTGCATATTACGCAAGTAAACTGGTTCTTTTCATGAGATTTCATGTGCACTTCTTCATATCCCTTATCATATTCCTTTCCACAAATAGGGCATTCAAACTTATCTCGTTTTTCAGAATTTTGATTATTGTCGTCAGTTTGCCCCATCATGTTGTAAGAAACAGGTGGCTCAACCTAAATCGGAATGTTTATGAAAATCAAAATGTCGGTCTATATAATTATGTATACCTACTTTCTTTGTCTTGACAGGATCGTGCATCCTCAGGTGAAGTCGCAACTGTTTAAAAGTTGGAAACTTGGTATTGCAAATGTTGCACTGATGAAGAGTCATGGTAACCGCCTTCTTTTGTACCATGCCTAAATAATTAATAGAATTTTCGGATTGCTTCTGGTTACTACCTGTTTTAAACATTACCTGATTGATCTTCAATTAAATGCGACTTCATGTGGTCGTTTAAAGATATTAGACAAGAATATGCAGTCTGGCAAAAAGTACATTGATAACGTAATCCTTCTTTAATCTGCAAATGAAATCCATTGTTGTTAGACTCAATATTTGAAACAAAGGAAAACTCTTTAAAATAAATTCCGTAAGCAATTAGTAAGTTACCTTGAGTATTTCACCCCGTTTTTCCACTTTTACCGCTTTTTTTTTAAGCGCACATTTATGCCGATTAAAATGGGATATGTATGGGAATTTTAACTTGCAGTTCGAACAGTTGTAGATATGAAAAATTTTCTCCTGATCGTGTAAAGCTGCGTCTTCATCACTAATAGTGCTTATTTTACCTAGTAAATAAACATACTGGAATGTCGTAAAAATATGTTGTTTTGGTGCTTACCGTCTTCGATTAAATATTTGGTTGTTCTGGGTTCAATGTTTTCATTGACGCTCGTATCACCGATTTCTAACAAATCTTCTCTTCCTTCCTCGTCATCTAAATGGTTTTCCGATGCAGACCTTTAGAAAAGTTAAACACTTAGAAGCGATGTTCAGTTTAACTATGGAATAAAAATTATACATCGTTATAAAACACGCATAATTTAATAGATAGTTGAACCATGAAACGCTTTCTTATTTCTAGGTCCTAGTTTATAGCTTCAGTTCAGATGGGGTTAATCGGAGAAAAAGATAATTTTAGGGCTGTCAAATGAATTTTTATCTGTCTTACCTGATTTGCTGCTCAGTATACATGTCCATGACTGAAGCATTATCCTCAACTGAAGCATTATCCTCAACTGAAGCATCAAAATTCTCACCAGGGAAAACATCAGACTCATCAGCTCCGATTTCAGCAAGTTGATCTTCTACTTCTTCAGTTTCCTAGAGAGATAAAACTCAAATAAGTACAGATCCTGATGGTTATTCGTCTCACATTGATCGGATTTCAGCATTTTGCTTATGAAAATTCTTACACTCATAAAATATGAATAAAAATATTTATTTTAGATCAATACATAACAGGTGTTAGGCGTTAACGAGACGAGATCTATACAATATTATCATATCGAAATTACCAACAAAACTTCTTCGCCATAATGGTACTCGGATAAGTGGTCTTCTACTGAAGTAAAGGTCATGTTACACATATCACAACTATAAATCACAGTGGGGTCATCTTGGATGCTTTTGAGTTCGATGGCGTTTTCTGTAGATGTTGCGTCAGTACTTTCATCTGGACATAAATGTAGTATTCATAAGACTTAAAATACTCGTAAGTCGTTAAAATAAATACGTTATTAGTAATTTTTAAAGTAAATTAACTTTCAATGAAGTAAGTAATTATTCAAGTTATATATCACGATAGCGCTCGATGGAGTTGAACGTTTAAATATATAATATTTCAAGAATAATATTAACATTATAAGTAATAAAAATAAAGTCGTGACTAACTAACTAACTGTTATGTACCATGCCTTGATGACATGATTATTCCGTTAATTCTGGGTTCTCACGTACGCATCTGATTACCTAAACAACATTCGAACCCGATCTAGCTATAAATAAACTAATAACGTCTTAATGTTACAACAAACAAAGTGGTTGAGCTTATTTTTCCTTTTTCGCGCTTAAAAGCTTTCATGAATCGATGAGCGTTTATCTAAATAAGATTGTCCGACACCATCTGTGGAAGTGGTGATAATTCTTTCAGCTAGTCATCCTAAAGTGACCATTTCATTATTTAAGTATATTTTTCTTCTAGGATGGTTAATTGATTTAGTAGTATTTCAGACATAAGATAGCCTTTTGGTTTCACGTTCCAAGAAGAACGATTCTGGATAAACAAAAACGTCATCGAATTTTGATATAAA
>NW_026018165.1:3396227-3398739 GCF_020466585.1 Dendroctonus ponderosae
TAAATTAAATAAAAGTGTATAAAACATTTTGATATTTATTTTAAATTAAATAAATAAACGGGAAATTGAACAAACCGTTCGGGTTCCCAACATAATCACAACTACGAGATATTTCTCTTAGATAGGGTAATTCAAATATTGTAGGGTCATACGTTCAGGTCAAAATAACGTTTATTTTTTCTAATAAAATTGGCTTTCTTAATAGTTTTCATTTGTTGCCTTCAAAATATCAAAATACAAAATGTTTAAGTTATTTCAGAAGTAATGTTTTCTAATAGCAAAAAGGATAGATCTAATAGCATTTGCAAGGAAGAAAGTCACTCAGTGTAAGCAAAAAAGCAACAAACAAACCAGTGCTGAGCAAACAAATGCTACAACTTTTATTTGTAACATTTACCTGAAATATTTTTTTTTAATTGTATCAAAGTCTTGTTTTAACGTTTAACCTTCCCACTTAAAAATAATATAATAAACCTAAAGTTATATATTTGAAACAGCCGTTACATCTTCTCAAACGATACGCAAGTCAGTCGTTTTCGATACCTCCGTTATCATTCATCGAAAAAACAACATATAGGCATCGCTATGATAAAGTATCGAAACATAATTATTCAGCAAATAACCAATAGCCGAAAAAGATTAATAATACTGCACTGCTCAACAAAACGAACGTTGCACAGCCAAATTTGCACAAATAAATTCTGCTTACTGTTTTTGAATCTTTATCTAGTTCAATTATTTTTCTGCCAGTCCGTGGTTTTGCAAAAATTAAGTACTTAAAATAGAAATTCAAACATTGCAAACTTACTAAATCTTCGGCAGGCTTAAACTAAATCTTCAACTGAGTTGAACAAAAAAAAGTTTTTTTGTATTTCAACACCCAAGACAATATCGAAAAGGTTTTTCCAATCATTTTTATTGGTATTGCAGTGATAACATTTTTAAATAAAAAGGTAAGCAAAAAATTGAGGTCTATCTTTATGCTTTGGTGTTGAAATCGATTAAAACGTTTTTACTTTTGGTGAACAGGAAGCATACTAAACTTTCAGAAATTTTGAATTGTTTGATTTTGAACCCTGTGGAAAATTGATCTAAAATACGCATTTTTTTGCAAAAGGATAAACTGACTCCAAAATCATCCGACTAGAAAATCGTTGAAACCAAAATAGCTCGAATCAATCAGAATTTATCCAGTTTCAAATGTAGGTCAAATTTAGTCACCTTTAACGTTCATTTTTGTTGAGATGAGTTTTATTTAGAAAATCATGTTTTATGTTTGTTCTACTTTATCATCCCACAAATATTACTGAATAAAAAACATTATGTATCATACGAAGGGTTTAAAAACAAATTCAATCCTGTGAAAATAGATTAAATACTTACTGACATTATCTGATATAGTTGTATTGGGGGGCTCAATTTTCACTTTAATGTCAGCTGTGGCACTTTTAGGCCCTGCTGATTTGGGCAGATTTACACACTCTTTTGTCAAATGATCAGCCAAATCCACTAAATCTTCACAGGGTTCCTTACAAGAAGGACAATACAGATTATCAATATTATCTATCATGCCCAGGATGTGGTTGTTTAACTCCAGGTGGGACGAAAACTGTTCACTACAGCATAGTGGACAAGCAAGTGAGGCCATTATTAGTGTATGGCAACGGTTAACTTTGTTTTTTAGAAATATTGTTTATTGAAAAAACTAGAAAATAACCCGATAAAAGTTTGGTTACAAATTTAAATATATTCGTACAACTTCACGTTGGTTGAATATCAAGATGAACGATTCACGAGAAGTTGGATTAATATGGCGTGGGAACGGCATGAACCAGCTCAGCTTTATCATGGTTACCAACAGAATTTGGTTATTTGTAGAACGTCAACTGTCCTCGTTATTTTGAGAGATAGATTGTGTCTGGTTGGATAAATATTATATTATTTTTGCATTTAGTGCTTTCGGATAATTATTTGCCATTGCAGGAAATTTGCAATTTTACTGCTGTCCGCTGAGCAAATTATTAAAATTCCCTACAAATATTTTGCATATTTCTTTTTTTCTACGCATTTTCGATCAAATTTACCAAATAATAACTATAAACAGTTAGCAAGAACTTTTTATATAGAAAAATTATATTCACCAGTTCCTAAACGTTGCATGCAGTTCAAATTTAAAAACATTGAAATTTGACAATCTCGTGATAAAAAAGATTTTGCTTTATTGCTGTGTAAAAATTTGTCGATTAGTACTGTAATTCTATCAAGCAAAGTGCGTTTGTTGAATTCGAAAATTTCTGGAAACTGACGATAATGGCGAAGTTGAGGCTTATAAAAATGATTTAAAAATTACTTCGATTATTTAATATGAGATATGCTACAAAGTCTCTCTCAATTTTAAAAACAAAACCATTAGTCATATTAAATAATATATTAAATCAGTCTTTTTTAAACTTTCCAAAATATACATGTTTTTACAGATTAAGACTAATTAAGACGCTTTTGCAATAGCTAT
>NW_026018165.1:3398775-3398872 GCF_020466585.1 Dendroctonus ponderosae
TACTACTAATATAATTATATTAGTAGTTGAGTTGCGTAGCGTTGCCTTTTCCAAAACATAGTCGAAATTTACAGAAACATTATAAACTAAACATTTT
>NW_026018165.1:3399730-3399895 GCF_020466585.1 Dendroctonus ponderosae
AAAAAAAGTGAGTGATATAAATGATGCATTATCAAATTCACTTTTGCCTTCAACAGCTCACAAATTCACCCTTTTTTAATTGTACTATATGAAGAACTTTTAGAAAGTGCGTAAATCTGAAATAATTGTTTATAATAAATAAAAAATATAAATAATAACACATCT
>NW_026018165.1:3400894-3529263 GCF_020466585.1 Dendroctonus ponderosae
CACTTAGCAATAAAATAACAACTTACGTAAATCATTCATCAATGTAATAAAATGCTCAAATACTAATTGCAGATGCAGATAAATTAAAGTAAACTGTTCATGTTCCAACTCGCTCTAGAATGGATTTCCGCCAACACTTTGGAAATCTGAAATCGGTCTTAAACCACCTGAAGTGCTTCGCTGAACTCACAGAGCTGAACTTGAATGAGAAAATAAACAGAATACGCTCAAAAATCTTATTAATCCTAACCTCGAAAATATTTACGGTTCAAGCACAGACCAGACCGTTCAACATAATCAAAACAACTCGTACCAACATACCCAAGCCTAATTCCTCTAGCCCAATTTTAAATTGAGAAATAATTTCCTTCAAATTAGCAATTAACCGTAAAGTAACAATCTACTAGTTTTTCGTATATTTTTAAAGCAAGTCCATTCGAAAAAGGTTTCTTAGTGGTGTTTTTTGCCGATTTTGACCACTTTTCTCTCCTTGAGATTCCCTACCCTTTTCATCTGACCAGAATCTGACTTTATTTTTGTTGGTTAGGAAGTTTACATAAAAACGAATTTACATAATGCATGTTTACTGTTTACGAATTACATGTTTAGCTTAATCTACATACATGCTTTAGAAATGATTCATACTGCACAAATGGTAGGAAAATCAGGTACACATACATATGTTTAGCAACCAATATCTTTAGTAAATATTATTGATAAAATGCGTAGCATCGTCTGTAATGTTTATGTTTCATCGACGTCTTTGCCAGCTGAATAACTTTCACATCATGTTAATTCTTTTGCTAACTACCGGGTTTATAATCCAACTGAAAATCTTGTATCATAACTACCAGAGAAACATCAGACTTGTTGAGTACAGGGAAAGGGTAAGTTTAGTCGAAAGAGTATACCGTACTTATGCATATCAGTTATTTAACCACAATAGTCATTAAAACTCTCTTCAAAACTTTTTGAATCCTTTTCGTAAAGCCCATAAAACTTTATAAATACATTAACTGGTTTATTCATCCACCTAACATAGTCCTTTTCATGCTCAAATCTGCACATCTTGCTGCTTTCTGAGAGAGTAGTTTTGCGGTAACTACACATTTATTTATAAGTGGTGTGTGAACTGCTTAAACCTTCATGTTCATAGCTCTTAGTTAAATTGGTTGATTTCCACTCACTACAGATTCTTGATTCTCATTCCTCAATATTGTCTTGTAAAATGTTTTACTGTTATTCATACCGTAGCTCAGGTATTTTAGTTTGCCCTCTTTAGTGAGTAATATATTGCTCACTAAAGATGCCACACATTCGCGCCTTCGCTACGATTGTGTGACGTATTCAGTACGTAAACAATTTTTTTTAAATGTACCTGTAGAACAACATTTTAAACATAAGAAATTTGCTGGTGAAAAAAACTGATGTGTGGTAGATATTCAAGGAAAATCTGCGAAAAAGGTTTAAACTGTTTTCCATGCTGAGTATTAGTGCTTCTCTCTATTAATCTAAAAAAGCTCTTAATCATTGCTCATGAGTATTGCATCATCATGACTTCAAAGGTTCAGATGTACCTGATCTATCGTCTTTTTCAACTTCACTTTCTCAGAAGAGTATTGGACGTATTTAGAAACTCCCAGTGAAAGGTATACTTTATGCTTAGAAAAAAACGCTTAAAAGATTGGTTTTAAATCCTTCTTTATAATATTCTTTAAACGCAATATATGTGGTAATTACACATAAACTCAGAAATGCTAATTTTGAAAATATCTAATAATTTTTGCATTCTTATAGTTTAGCATCGTACAATGTGAGAATTCAAATCCATCAAAAACATTATTATTTCCAGAAGCAGAGTTATAGAATCCTGTTTTCCTGCAAATAATGCGAGAAAATTGATCTTTTTTTTATTCGAAACAAAAAATCACCAATTTTTCGCCACAATCGATACAGAGTATAATGTTCTTAAAAGGTAATCTTATTTCTCGTTCTTCATAAGAAAATCACATTAGATCGTACCTGTGCTTGCTAAATTGTTATTGAAAAAGCTGTAAACTAGTAACTACTTACTTTGCCTTTATTTAACGTAATAACTTTATTTAATTTTCCGTTTCGCTTCTAAAAATATTTGACCATTTTAATATTCATCAGTTCCTGGGTCTGAGCAAGCCTAATCAACCTTTCTAAACACATCCAGGTACTAATATGGAATTATGTGTATATTTTTAATTGATTTTGAAAATGTTATACATATTGAAGCGGCACTTTTTCAGATTAACGAATTATCAGATAATATGAAGTCAATGAACAGAATAGCGAATACAACATCAGAATTGATGAAGAAGCTACTAGCGTCTCTCAGCTCAAAAAGACTTAATCAGCAAATTACCATAAGCTGACAGTATATGTATAGATTCAAATATCGGAGTAGGCAAACCCAACACAGAGAATATTGCCTTGCTTTACAGCAGATTCGAGTTTTTTCAATACCAAAAACATTGATAAAAATAATAAAAAAATAAAAGTTTGATTTGCATAGTCAATTTTGCCTATTGCTGGTAATATTTCAGACACGGAAAGATACAGAAAACTTTGCATCAAAAATTAACTTTTTGAAGTTATATAGAGACAATTGTGATAATGGTCAGTCCTCAGTACAATCGTTCTAACCAAATAATTATATAACGTTTGCTTTAGTGTAGGGGAGAGCTTACGGGAAAGTGCCAATTCTATTCAATTCAAATTCAATTAATCAAATATTTTATTACTTCAGGCAAAAAATTATTATCTAATAGTTAAATTGGTGCAACTTAGGTCCATTGGCCAGTTTAGATATATCTTTTATATTTTCAATGAAAATATTTTATTAATAGAACTACTATAGTCATGTATGAGTTAATTTTCGGAGACTTAGCAGTGATCTTTGTTTAAGGATCTGTAAGTAATTTTTAATTGTACTTTGACTAATATGAAAAATAATTGCGCATTAAAAAGGTTCTATCTCTCTGTTATAAAATTCTTCTTTAAAACGCAGATATCGAGTGTTATATTTGTTACGTGTGATATTCCTCTTTGTATAATTACGAATCAAGCTTTAAAATTTGTTGGGCAGTGTGCACATGTTCACAAACGTTTTAAATACATTCGTAAATGCCTATAGTTAGTGTTGTAATGGCAACGATTATTTAACATGATGTTTTAAAGTCTATATTTGTACTTATTTTGAGATCTGTTAATATTTTGTAGAATTTATCGCAGTTTTAACCTGTTAGTTGGTAAATAAAAGTATTTTATTCACAAAAAAATAATGTATTTTTTGTATCCTATTCATATCAACAGTTGTAAGCAAAAAATATGGTAGGAATACAGCTCAAACGAACTTCTGAAAATTCAACTTATTTATGTTGAGAACGATACTTTTTAGAATAATACCTTTACTAAATCAGACAGATCAGATTTGCAGAGGTTTAAGAAAAGTTATCTAGATCTAAACAAGTGGGGTTGTTTTTGTAAGCACCTTGATCTTCCAGAACAGCATGAGGTGCACATATCCATGGATCGTTTGTATTTTGTTGCCATTCAAACAGTCTCTTTTTAAGCTGTCTAAAGATTTCACTCACACTTGGTTTTGAAGCCAAATTATTCACCTCTGCAGGGTCCATTTTCATATCATATAACTCCCATTCTGGTCTATTATAGTAACTTTTCAAAGTTTTAAACCAGTAAGTCGGTTGGCCTGATTTTGTACGATTAAGAAGGTCCTAGAAATATAAGAATTTAATTAGCAATTGAGTTGATTCGTTTTTTCTTTTTGATAATTTTTAATTATGTATTTGAATTATCGAATGGGGAAACTATATTACTGTGCTAGTGTATTTTAGAAAAAATATTTATTAACCTGAAGATAAAATGCTCACTTACCCGAAAAGTAGAAGAAATGTAAAAGTCTTGATCAATTGGAAAAGGACTATTGTAATTCAAATTGTGAATTAATTTGTATCCCTGAGTTCGTATCATTCGCATGGGATAACACATGGTCACTTCGTGTAAATTGTGACTAGCAAAAATCGCTTCGTTGGATTTATCATCGGGTTCTGAAAATAAGTTGTCAAAATCACAGTTTGAGCAAGTTCAGTTCGACTTACCCTTAATCAGCAACGGCAGCAAACTTTTTCCTGAAAATGCCCTTTTAGCCTGAATTTCGTTGCTTTCCCAGTTGGTAGTATCATTTTCACTAATTCCATACCAATCCAATAATGTGGGCACAATATCTGAAAAAGCATTATCCTATTTATTACTCGCTTGACAAATTCCAGTTTCGCTGATTCTCATCATACCTAGTAAACTGGCCAGGGAATTAGTGACTTGGTTTTTTCGTTCTTTATGAAATGGTGACGATAAAAACATGGGTTCAGCCAATCCCGAGTCATATAAATTAGTTCTACCGTTTGGAAAAGGAATGCCATTATCTGAGCTGAACATTACAAGGGTATTATCCGAATATCCAGCGTTTTCCAGCTCTTTAAGAATTAGCCCAACACCTATGAAATAATGTGTTAATAATAATATTTTTTCGGTCCAGTTCACTTAAAACCTTCGTCCAATCTACCCATGGTAGTATATTGGGCAGCAATGTCCTTTCGAGCAGCTTCGGTATCCGGAACGTAAAAGGGAGGCACTATTTCATCCCATTGATAAGTAATGGGGTGCCAGTCGGGAATCAGACCCATTCCTACAATTTATTTAAACAACTTCACAACTTCTTGCAAATGAAACACCTCAAACCTTCTTCGCCGTTACCAAAACGCTGGCAAAATTCACCATATTGAGGGTTGGTATGCCCGCAACGATGTGGATCATGAAACGCGATATACAAAAAAAACGGCCTAGAAGAAACAAGAATAAAAAAAATTTGCTTGAATTAACTGTGCCAACTCACTTGTCCCCGGAACTATTTAAAAATTCTCGAGCGAGAAGCTTGATGTGGGTGATATTTCGGCCCACTTGTAAGATGGAATTATTTTCTTCTGTTTGGGAGTAATCGAAGGGGTACACATTGTCTGGACCAACGTGTTTCTTTCCGATTATTCCTGCAAAAGAATTGGCAAGTTATGACCAATTTTGCACTTGCACTTCACCTGTATTGTATTGTACTATGGTTATTATTAATATTTATCCCTGTATTTTTAAATGTAGCAAAACTTGCAACAATAGCCTTTGATCATTTGAACCCCATTTTTTACTATAAAAATTTAATTGAAATTAAAATAACACTGAAACAGTAGTTACGTTAAACTCGAAGTGGCTGAGCTACTTAGGGATAAAAATTTATATGCTGGAAAGTTGAAAGTTACTTTAGTATGAAAAATATTCAGGGCGTTAAATTTGCCGCTTATCGGTTATCACTTAGGTGGAAAACGCTTTTCAATAATTATTGTAATAAAAATTTACCTGTCCTAATATTATGCCGCTGTAGTATTTTTGGCAAACTTTCAATAGTATTAAATGAATCGAAATGATGCACTCCTTGATGAAGACCGTACATTCCATTCTGATGCGATGGTCGTCCTGTTAATATTGCCGATCGGCTAAAAAGTATCCATGTTTATAATTGGCTAATACCGCAAAAAGACTCAATCATTTCAGTTAATTCACACTTTTTCAACTACCGTAAATTTATACTTACCTGGGTGAACAACTACTAACTGAAGTAAATGCTTTATTGAAAATTAAGCTATTTCTTGCTAGCTGGTCCAAATTAGGAGTTTGGCAAATCTTGTTTAAGTACGCTCCAATTTCAAAACCTGCATCGTCAGCTAGACATTTGAAATAAAAATGTACGTCCAATAGAATGTTTATAAAAAAATATTTTTTATACAAAAATATCGGATTGTATATCTAAAGTACATTTTTTAATTTGTATTCTTATTGTATAGTATAAGTTTAGTGGTATCTGTACAAAAAAAAATAAATCTAAAACCAGTGACAAAATCATGCAAATATATTTTTTTGCGGTTTTAATGTAATTTGATTTAATGAGTTGTCCATATTAGTTCCAAATTTTCCTTGTGTATCTAACATTGATTTAACTGTGTAAATCAAATCTTAACACTACACAAATATAAAGAAGCCACTTTTGAGCATAAGTAGATACTTACGGATAGTGATACGCTAATGGTTTACTTGCAAACATTTAAACGTGAAACACATGATTAAATTGAACTTACCGATGATTAGCAGTGCATTGGGCTTTTCATTTACATCAGGTTTCTTCGTCGATACATGGCCGCAACACCAGTATATAATTAAGATCAATCTACATATATGTTTCATTTTAAAAAGCACAATCTTATTCAATGAAGAGGTCAAGGCTAAGAGTAACAATCATAAGCTTTGTTCTGCCGGCCACCGTACACATTTTATAGTTATAGGACTGCAACGTAAAATACCGGGTGATTTATGTGCCAAAGCACAGGCGCTATTTTATTATTTAATATATATTTTTGGTTCTTGTTCCAATGGAAATATCAATCACAAACACGACTTATGTATGGATGTTGCAATGAAAATCCGGGTACAATCACAAAATTAAATTTAATGGTCATACATTATTTAATAAAAGTTTTACAAAAATGTTTGTAAGGAAAATCATCAAGTTCCTATTTCTAATATTTTAAAATGAACACATTTTAAACATGAAACACCGTACGTTAACGAATAGGGCTTTCAGTTCAAAAGCCATGCATTACAAAAAAATATTCTTGTAATTCCAAATTAATTTAAGAGGTAAAGAGAATGATACCACGAAATATTTACAACTTTTTCTATTATAGAACCGAATTAACGGTAAAAACTGTTCAAATGCAAAGTTTATACTGCTATTCGGGATTAACTTGCGATAAGGGTAGCGCTGTTGTATAATTGTTAATTGCTTTGTAACCATCAGCCGTATTTAAACGCAAAAGTGTCACTTTAATTCTTTATACATATTTAGGAAGTATATCTACAGAAAAATCACAAACTATTACTAAATAACATATATTTAAAAAAGTTCACTTAGATAAAATTTACACTTCACCAGTAGTATTATCTACAGAGTTATCCTGCCTGCTACTAGATATATCCTGTTGATCTGAAACTTGTTCAATGGCGCCTTTGGGGTCCTGTTTTTTAGTCGTGTCGGTTGAGGGTATGGTTTTTTTCAGTCCAGCAGCTCCCGAATTATATACGGGCCAACGTTGCCTAAATGGCATTGCACTCGGCATTAGAGGCATTCGAGGCATCATCATATGGGGTGGATACATGGGAACCATGGGGACACGACTTCGATAAGGCTGCATTGCATGGAACTGTGCGTATCCCTGTTAATCAGATTAATAATTAATACTATTTTTTTTCTGTGAATATTTTCTTGCACCAAAAAATTCTCGGCTTTTAGCTAAAGATTATTAAAATATTGAAAGCGTGTTTCTCTATTTATCAAAAAAATCAAGACGTCTGAACTTTGCTACTCAGTTTATGTTATTCTCAATTGCTTTCATTTATATCATGTTTCTAGTTAATAATTACGAAAAAGTAATGAAACTGAAAACCTTGTCGCATAATGTGAGTTCATGAGCTTGACAAAACTTAAACAAATGCTTCTTCTACTAGTTGATAAGCAGTGGGCTCTACTTACATCATAGAATCCATACTCCATTCCAGGCATTGGCATAAAGGGAGCCCTAAAATATAATTTACATGAGAGTTATGTTACTTAATCTATTGTAAATTTAAATAGGAATTGTCAATGCTAATTCAACTCACTCAGCCTGGGATCTGAATTGTCGACTGCTTTTGGAATGTGGAGACCGTCCTATTGATGAAAAAAAAATTAAAACGCAATAAATAATAAAGTTAAATCAATCATTTAGTCGAAAACTATTTATCTACTTCCATTGTCAGCCTGAACAATAAATAATTCAACACTAATTTACCAAATAATAAAAATTAAACCCAGCTGTTAAACATAAAAGCGATATTTCAACATATGGTAAGAAGGTAACTTACCTCGGGAATAACTTTCTGGGCTGCCTTTGACATTTCTGAAAGAATACCTTGAAAAAATAATGAAATGACTATTCGATCAATATCATCACCAAAGTCTAGTCATACCTAGGACTTCTGCTTCGGGTTCTGGACTTTCTTCTATGTGCGTTTCGAGGACTTTTGCTTCTGGAGTTTTTTCGAGTCGTTCTAGGACTCCTAGAACTTCTGCTTCTGCTTCTGGACTTTCTTGATTTCCTCTTCCGTAAGTCAGGATGCCCCGGACGATATTCTCCAGGTCTTAAAGGGGTAACTGATCGCTTTCTACGCTCGTTTGCTGATCTATGGCGTGATGATGAATATGACCGCGATCGTCTCCTCGAAACATGTCGCCTTCTTGGGGAATTTGATCGATATCTTGACCTTCTTCCTCCACTTCTATGCCTACTACTACTCTTTGACCTAGAATGTTAAAATCTTGGTGAAAAAGCTTTTATGAACTACTTTTATCCAGTATATATAATTGAAGTAATAATCCATAGCCAGTGGCATTTCCATGCTTCCCTCATACCTGTTGGTTCTTCTAGGTTTTTCCCTGCTTCTGCTGCGCCCTCGGCTTAAACTTCTTTCCTTAGTTCTGCTTCTATATCTATTATCTCTATGCTTAGATCTGCTTCTGGATTTTTCCACTGAAGCGCGACTTTCACCTGAAGGCCCTGGTTGATTATCTCCGAAGTTTTGATTAACTTTAATGTCCTTTCCAAAAATAGGTACGCTTGGAGGGTCCTCATTTCCTTCTAAGGAGTAACACGACGTTAAATAACTAATAATAATTGTGAGTGATTAGAGCTGACTAGGTATTATTTGGTACATATTAAGAAAATCAAAGGTCAAAATAGGAATATACCTTTCCTGATATGAACGTATGCACATATTTTCGCAGGGTCATCAATATCCCTTTGCAAAGGTAAACTGCGAGCTGCGGCAATTACGCCCCGTTTCTTTATCATTATTGTCAGTCCTAATTCATCCATCTCATATACTCTTCTATTGTTAAATTCTTTTGAAGGCCTGCAAGTAATTTACACATATTTATAAACTTATAACTGATTATTATCTACAGGAATGTCTCGACATTATTATTTTTATTGCCTTTTATTCATGAGATCGCAGATGCCGATAGAGCCGGAAAAAAGTAAAATTAATCTAAAGAGTTACTGCTTAGCGACTATTATTGATGAGTTTTGTCTGGGTTTAATGCTTTAGTATCTCATGCACAAGTTGCTTGAATTCTCAGACGTTTTTCGTTCGAAAGCTTACACTTGACTAATGAACATGGACAATATCCCTATTTGTAAAAAAACGCAGCGTTTCACAACCCTTTTATCTTTACATAAACTTTTCTATTTATTTTAATCAATAGATTTGTATTAATATTGGTTAATTTTAAGAGCTTTTTAGCTTCGGCGAAGGCCTAATAAACCTAAAAATACCAGAGGTTTTTTCATAGCATGAGGAACCATCCCCCACTTAAATATTGTCCCACTTTTTAAGCACTCTGTAGAATGTAGAAGCGTTAGAATTTGAATCAATTTTGACCTGAAAATATTTAGAACGACCCTGTAAGGCAACGAAAGCCGAAATGAGCAATTTATCGTCAACATTGTTTACGACTTTAAGCAAAGATTAAATGTGATTATTTAAGTGATTTAACTTCGTGAATATAAGCTATTTACCTGTACTTGTTCCGATAACTCGAAGATTTGCTCATTGCTAACAAATTAACGAGTTATCATTACTTGAATATAATAATAACAAACAGTATACAGAATGGAGACGATCGAAACCATAAAACAATACAATACAATACTTATTGGTTAGCCTGTGTAACATGTCACATGTCAATTTCCAGAACTGCTTGAAGTTGGACCATATCAAATATCAATTCAAGGTGAAGATACCTTTAACTTAACCTCTGCGTTGTTTACTCGATTTGTTATGAAAATGAACAATTTAGAAAAATCGTTTACGTGGAAAATATGCATTGATAACGATAAATCAAGCTTACCTACAATTTACTGTGGATTTCATCATTTATTTCAAACGAGTTTCTTGACCCGAACTGGAGTTCCCAAAGTGCCAAAGCAACAATTTGTCTAGTTATAATTGTTATTATAGTATTTAAATAGTCTAAAATAGAAGCTGAACGATGCCCAGCAAAATTTTGTGCTTATTTGATGTGGATGGTACCTTGACCAAGCCGGTAAACGATATTGAGCCCCAATTTGAAGATTTTCTGCAAAATAAGATTAAACCTTTATCTGTTTTAGGTAAGACCTAATTAATGGAAAGCTCCCTATGGGCTCCTTAAATTGTCACTATTTGAGCTGTTAATTTTTAGGAATTGTTGGAGGTTCCGACTTTAAAAAGATTTCAAAACAAATGGGCGGTGAAGATATGATTGAACGTTATAGATATGTTTTCTGCGAAAACGGATTAGTCTTTTTCAAAGATGGCAAAGCAGGCGGTTAGTTATGGTCTGCAATTTCTCCATTACACGCCCAAACGACACGTATGTGTTTTATATATCTAATTATATTTTTAGATCAACAAACTATCCAAAAGCATATGGGTGAAGACAAACTGCAAATATTCATTAATTTCGTTCTGGGTTATCTATCGAAAGTAGTCTTGCCAGTGAAACGAGGCACTTTTATAGAATTTAGAACCGGAATGCTAAACATATCCCCAATAGGTACTTTTTAAAGGTCTTAAGTTGGAAAATATGAGTACCTACATATATCTATCTGCAGGCAGATCATGTTCTCAAGAAGAAAGAGATGCATTTGAAATTTATGACAAAAAGTATCAAGTTAGAGCAACAATGATCGAGACAATTAAGAAAGAGTTTCCCAATTTTGGTTTCACTTATAGTATAGGAGGTCAGATTAGTTTCGATGTGTTTCCAACAGGCTGGAATAAAACATACTGCCTGCAGCATCTAGAAAACGAGGGTAACTAATTACAGCAGCAGCAACATAAAGTTGTTTTGCTCTTCAAGTGTCCTATAGGTTTGTTCTGCGCCCTTTAATTAAGCTCCCAATTTGTTGCTCAAATTTAACCCGATTTTAGAATAGTAACATTCAGCGATTTATCCCTATCCTTACGTGGAATGCTACAAAATCGGTTGAGACATAAAGCCCCGCTCATATTTAAACACCCATCAGATCTAACCCGCTACATAGACGTTTGCCAAGTTTCGTCTCAATATCTAGGAAAGTCAGTTCTGAATTGCCATTTTCGTACTCAGAAAGAAAAAAGTTGTCCCTCAGTAGACTAGTATTAGTTTCTAAGTTATATGCTTCCCGCCAGCTCTAAATGATAAACAGACATAAAAAACGTAGATGCTGAATAGAGCGGAATTATTCATATATGTATAGCACACGAAGTAAACCTTAAACAACAAATATCGTATACTAATTGCTCACAAAAAAGAACGAAACCTATGGGATACCCTTATATTTTATGAAATTTGAATTAAAATCAAATATCGATTCTTAAATGTCATCTCTAGTTATATTTTAAAGGTTTCGATGAGATACATTTCTTTGGTGATAAAACGGAACTGGGAGGAAATGATTACGAAATATTCAATGATCCGCGGACTATTGGACATAAAGTAACTAGTCCGGACGATACTAGAAAGCAGCTTGAAGAGCTGTTCAATATCTAAGAGAAATAGTGAAAACTGTAAAGTATAAAATAAATAAAGTGAGTTTTCAAGTTTATTTTAATTAAATATGTATTTCACATAGACTACATAAAAATATATATACTTTATAATGTTTCCATAAAAATGCGTTTAGGCTCCTTGGTATTTTGGTTTTCTTTTCTCCTTAAATGCTGTCAGTCCCTCTGTCCGGTCTTTAGTAGGAATAATCTGTGCGTAGCAAGCTTCCTCAATTGATAATCCTATAAAAGGAATTGATAAGAAATACATTCGCAAGGAACTACAAATATAAGTAAAGCGGGCAAAGGGAAAGGCTTGAATGCTTTAAAAATATATGTTTTTTGGAAAACTGAGTCCTGGGCATTAAAGCTTAAGTTGATAGCTTGGGTTATAAAACATCCTTTTACTCCAAGTCTATTATAATAAGAGAGAGAGAGCCAGCCCACATTCATTCTAAATATCTCCTGAACTATTTAGCTCATTCAAATACGGGTGGCCTAATTTGAATAAGCGTTTTAAAAATAAATATCTCAAAATACATACTTAAAACATGTATTTTGATAAATCGACGTTTTTCTAACGAGTTTAAATAAACAAATGAGGCGGCGTTTTCTGCAGCGACGACGTTTTTTGTAAAATAATAGGGCGCCGTATTTGTCATTTTACAGCCCCTTACATAACATCACACCACCTAGCTTAGAGTGAAAAAAAACACATTGTAATATCATCATCCGTTTCCGACAAATCTAATTAACGAGAGACACAAATTACGTAGTTACGATAAACGATGTAATTACGGTTCGATTTTGTCCACTAAGTAATAAAATTAATAAATCTAGGCTTCTTTCGCAACTTACATTCAAAACGCAATTAGATTTGCAGTGCGGTCAGAGACAAAAAGGACACCGACACAGATATTATTTTCATAATAGCGGAAAATTTTAACATCCTTCAATTATGCAAGGAAAGTTTGGCCCAAAAAGTTCTCACAACTGTTCAAATAAATCTCTTCCATCATTTTCGCTTCTACCATTTGTGAGCTATTTTTCATTTTTCCTCAAAAAATTGTTGCAGCAAAGACCTTTAAATCGGACAAGTCATCTACCTATCTCTGAAGCAATTATTCTTGTTTTTATATTATTCTTGGTCCATTCTGCCTTTTAAACAATGAATGTTGTTTGGCGTATACAAGTAAATTTTAATTTATAAATTAAATATGACCGAGGAACTGCATTTCTAACAATACCTACCAAACAAACGTTTTAGGGGCGCTGTTCTGTCCAAAATCTACAGTTATGTAAAATTTAGTAAAAATGTAGCTTGATCAAAAAATTGATATTTAATAGTAAAATAGAAATTTCATTTCATTAAAGTCATTTCTCATATCTGCTCTGCTCTCTGCTGAAGTTGGTGTCTTCAGTCACTCAGTTTTCATGAATCAACTGTGATGTTCGTAAGAGTGACCGTGTAATTGTGATTTTTTCGAGTGAAACGGTCAGTTTTAATTTTTCAGATAAATTAAGTTTGCAGTTCTTGTTGCGTATGCATCTCTCAAAACCAACTCCTTAAATGTGCGCGTAATAAACGCATCAAACCCGATTGTAAAGCTGATATTTTATTAGACAAGGATATGTTGAAAGTAAATTTCTAATACTATGTAGTTGAATCAAGTCAGCTAGAATGTGAGACGTGTTTATCATTAATTAATTATAATTAATATTACGAAAAAAAATTATAACGTAGTCTCAAAACATGTTTGAGATGCGTTCTATACAAATTTTAATTTAACATATATGCGGATTTACGAATATTTATTGACAAGTCCTATCCATGTTTGCTCAAAAAGCTGTCGAAGTTTTGAATAATTGTGTTTCTTGCATCGTAAGAACCCTGTAGATGTATAATATATGAAAGCCCCAATCGAGAATTGAACATTTTTATACAGAACGGCTTCTAATACAACATACCTGAATATAAATCTACTTCCATTCCTTTGCTTATGGCTTGCTTAGCCATTTGTACTGCAAATGGCCCATTGGGCAAAATATCGTCAGCTATACTTAGGCACTTATGAAAGGCACCTTCTCCTTTTTCGTCCTGCTCCACCACATGGTTAACTAATCCTAAATTCTATAGGAAATTAAGTTGTCTTTGAATTTTCTAGCATTTTAATTACCTAAGTCGAAAGCGGTCGTTCCGTCTATAATTTTTGAAGTATAAATTAATTCTTTGGCAATTGAAGGATTTAGGATTCTTGGCAGTCTTTGCGTACCTCCGGCACCTGGAATAATTGCTAGTTTTGTTTCTACTAAACCCATTTTCGAATCAACAGAAGCCACACGAATATCGCAGGCCAGTGCGATTTCCAGACCTCCCCCTAGGGGAAAATTTTAAATGAATTTGATATGGGGATCAAACCTTTAATGAAATACCTAAAGCCACGCCATCAATTGCCGCTAAAACAGGTACGGAGATATTTTGCACCCTATTCATCAATCCCCTCAAGTTAGTCACAAAGTCTGCTACCTGCTTTGGAGACATGCCAGCTCTTTCTTTGAGATCAGCGCCTAAAAAAAAGTCAGCCACAATCAAGTCATTTACTTGTAAAACAGCGTTATTTTACCTGCACAAAATATTTTTGGCGTCATGCTTTTCAAGATGACCACTCTGGTTATATTATCGAAATAAATTTTGTCGATGTATCTGTGCAGTTCTTTCACTAAATTCATGCTGAATGCGTTTTTTCGTTCAGGTCGATTAAAACCTAGAAATACGCTACTTTATTGTACGTACAGGATGATAACGTTAAATTAATATACAGACAAGTTATACAGGATGATTTTTAATCAAAAAAATGGTAGCGGCGTTTCCAATCCGCGGTTCAAAGGCTGTTGACATTAATAATTTTATGTCTAGATTTATCAAGTAAATTTCTCAACAAATGTAATAGAATGAAAAACCAAAATAAATTATACGTATAGGTTCGCTTTATAATGTTTGGCGCGGCATAAAATGGGGTAGCACAGTTTCGCAAGCATTTTACTTGAAATAGCACCATCAATATATAGTCTTTATGAACATTGTAGTATCTGTTATATGGGGAATATATTCGTGGAATAGGACTCATTGAAAATATATTTACTTGGTGCGAAAAGCAGTAATTGTTCAGTGCCTTCTGATCATTCGGAGACAACGCTATCTAACCTTACCTATGACTGCAACACCTTCATGCCTTCCTTGCAAATAGTTAAAAACAACATCACAATGTGAAGATTGTTGTGAAAACTTTCTACACAAATTAAAACCATTATATTTAGATAAATGGACTAATTTTGAAATGGACATACTGTACGACATCATCGAAAACAACTTACTGGGTAATAAGCAATTAAAAGCTGTGTCATTTTCCTAATGTTAACTTTATCATTATTTACATCATTATGAATTAAACATAAATATTGTTTGTGTTGTTTCACAACACAAAACTTTGGTTAGGCGATTTAGATCAGCTGTTTCAGTTGTCAGTTGCCTTTGACAAAAGCAAATAAGATAATTTGGCACGGATGGAGTGATGGCTTCAAATCTACTTATAGTTAATTAGCTATATTTTAATAATTTTGTACTGTACATGCCGGACCTGAAAATATATTATTTTATATAAAAGAAGCTCCAATTCAGTATATATAACGACATTAAAACTGAGAGTAGAAAAGTGTATATTTAATTTTTTTTAAATTAAACTTTTAATGTAGTAGATTAAGTAATTAGTAAAGACAAATGGCTTATTAGTATACCGCACTAGATTGCTATAACAATAAAAAAATAAACTTTTATATAGAAGACAAACTTCAAATTCTGATGTGTTGTATGGAACATAGATAAAGACAAGTAAAAATCGACTATACCCCTGTCTATACTATACTGTATATACCTATCTATCTATGCTATACTCTGAGAACAACGTTTGATTCGTAATTATTTGTTTCGTGTGATAATCGAATAGATTATCAACAGGAGCAATTCATATGTATTTTTGGCCGAGCTTATAACAGTGTTTTCGATTGCATTTAGGTAAAGTAGTAAACCAAAACGGTCGTTTATATTTTCCAGAGCTTTAATGAAACTTTTAACTTAAAGTAGGCGCAATATTCGCTGTGGTTTTCAAAAGCAGCCTTGTTAAGTATCTAAATGGATTTTATTATTATTTAATAGAAACAGGCGAAATCGATTTCTAGTCAATTGTTGTCAAAGTTTAGTCTCGTGTCTTCTGCTTTTTCCGAGGATACTAAAAAGTATGCTGTAAATTTTATTATCAATTTCTTGCACATTTGTAGGACATTTTGGAAAACTGCACAAAAAATAAACGCGATGGTAACATGTCATACTTTATATACGTTTTGCTACATCCAGTAATTGTCACTCATAATTCTACCACATTAGTAAACCTCGGAAAATTATAAGAACGAAAAATAATTTTGAGCAGAAAAGTGCACCATTTTAAGTTTTATTACTTCTGGGTAAACTGTCAACACTTTTTTTAAATATAAATGCAGTTAATACAAGGCGGTGACATAGGAACAACAGTCCAAAGAATTTTGAGAAAATTCATGAAAAGTTCTATTAAAAATTGACTGTATATTTGCAAAACTAACAGACATCATTGTCTTATCACGAGTCAAAAAACCTTCTTCTGCATGAGATAATTGCTCAAAAAACGATTTCTTATGTAATGAATAATAAAATATGTCAATGTTTATTTGCGCGAGAAATCAAAATTGAAAGCAAGTGAAACTATGATTGTGTTACAAAGATAAAAACATCATTTCGACCAAATTACAAACATATTTATGTCGTGAAAAGTCTAAAAATTAGGCAGAAATAGGTCAAACTATTTCTTATTATTTTATACATTATCTCTTTAACATTTTAAAACTCGATTGTTAATACCTTGCGGTTCCGGTTCTTCATAATCCTATCTGCCGCATAAACTTGGTCCCCAATTATATTCGATCCATTTCTCACGAATTACCATCACTAACCGTTCAAATTGGAATTATTTAATTTAGTATTGCTTATCTGGTGTATCAATATTTATATTTACAATTGTCCCCACAAAACATAAAAATAGTGAGTAGTCTGTGCACAAAACTTTAAATTTGAAATGCTTGACAGTTCAAACGTTTCTGTCAGATCCATGTGGAATAGGTTCGTACGTTGAGTCACAATTTTTCGGAATCAGGCTTGCCATTTGAAGTTTGTTCATTTAATTTACAAATGGATTTTCTAAATTATTTTAATAAAAAAATCATATTTCAAGAAATCAGGTTTAAAAACATGGTTTTTAAGATAGCTATTTAAACTTTAATTAAATTAAATAAGTAGCAATTCTTATCAAGGAATAAAATAGAATATCAGGAGTAAAAAGTGCCATTTTATATAGAAACGAAAAGCTCACATTTTATTCTACAGGTAAACTGCAAGAAGAATTTATATTTAATTTAAAGAGAAACAATTATTATCTTTAAGTTAACTATCTTCAAAAATCTGGCAACTGTGAAGTGTTTCACCCCAGCGCCCTCAGCGCGTCTGTAGTTGGCTTGCTGAACTTGCACAAACGGATCTTCCATTTGTTATTTGGTGATCGATATGGTAAGACGTGCTTAATTTTTAAATCTTCATTTATAAAGTCAATCTTTCAATATTATTAGCCTGTTTATATATATTTTCTTAGTTGAAACTATTCTGAATATTTTCAGTATAGTATTTTTAAGCTAACATGATGATTTAGAGAAAATTCGTTTAAGGTTATATACTGAATACCCATGTGGATGCTATTCTAGGGCGGTCTGATTCTCTGTTAGCCATTCTACCACATATGCTTTATGAAATGCATCAAGCTAAAGCCACCTTTATTTTTTGCAGTCTCACCGAAAGTTCAGTGCCCCTCGTCACGGTTCCATGGGCTTCTACCCCAAAAAGAGGTCCAAGAGGCATCGTGGTAAGGTCAAGGCGTTCCCTAAGGATGACCCATCAAAACCCGTGCATTTAACCGCCTTCCTCGGTTACAAAGCTGGTATGACCCACGTGGTTCGTGAAGCTGATCGTCCAGGTTCAAGTAAGTAGCTAATTCGTCAAATGCTACCTCCACACTAAATAAACCCCGAAATATTAAGGAAGATTTGTGAAACGTTAGAGAAAAAAAATCTACATCCTGAACAAATCGTCCACGTGTTTCAGGTCAGCACGTAAGGCGTTTTACCGTCTACGTGTTCCAGGACGATTTAACTCTTAAAATATAGGTCAACGTGTCGTTTGACACCCTCCCATTTTTTTGTTTTACCGTAAAAACACTCAAAATTAAGCTGTTTCAGCTTACAAACTTTACTTATTGGATGGTCCATAAATCAAGTCAAAAAAACACAAAGTTTGAGGAAATTCACAATTTTCAGGCTAAATTTCGACCGCAGTTGCAAATCTGCGCATAACGTTTCGTTTCAAAAAGTCACTACCCATGCTAACACAATTTACCCGAAAGGAAAACAGCTGAAAATTACGCGGAAGCACCGCATTTTGTTGAATTCGAATTCCCGAATGAGAAATAATCCACCATCTGACTATCGACGCGTTAAATAACCTCAATCTATGGGCCACGTTACAAGATGCGAAAAATACAATTACATATTATAAATGTTCGTGCATAAATAAGTAGTTTTGGAAAAGTGAATTTCAACAGTTTTTTGGATTAGTTTATGGAGTTTTATGAATTTTTGTGCTCTATGTAAACCATGGAAAAATGTGAAAATTTAGAGACACTGCCGTTTGTGTCTCTGTTACCAAAATACAAATTGGGGCGTTATTCTAATTTACACGTATTTTTTTCCAGAGATCAATAAAAAAGAAATTGTGGAAGCTGTAACCATTCTTGAAACACCGCCCATGATTGTAGTGGGCGTCATCGGTTACATTGAAACTCCTCATGGTCTTCGCAGTCTCTGCACCGTTTGGGCAGAACACTTGGCCGAGGAGTGCCGTAGGCGCTTCTACAAGAACTGGTAAGATTCAAAATTGAACGCCCTTAATTTTACAAACCAGCACTTTTCCTTCGAATTGAGTAAATGATTGAAACTAATCGCAAAAAAAGTCCTCCAATGATCGCTTCATGAGGACTGTAAAGCACAAGCCTACTGAGCTAACGACCTCAATGAAAGAGTGTACACTCTTTGAGATTTGAGCGCAGTATGGCTATTGGAGTCTTGCCTCCTCTAAACTATGAGGCAACTCCATGCTTGTACTTACAGGTCTGCAGATCAAAATCAGTTGCTTCCTTGAATTATTTCTTGTGGCTCTTAAAAAGGTGGGTTGAAATTCTCAGAAGTGATTACAATTTTCATAGCTATTGTTGAAGTATTGCTACTCCAAGTTACTGTTCGTTGAACTGAATTTTAAGGAAGTCAATTGCGGTTGTACGTGCTACTACCGCAAATCTATCTTCACAAATACAGTACAACCTCTAGTCCCAACTAATGTAGCAAGGGGGGCAAGGGCAAATTCCCATTTTCTAATTGTTCCGAATGTTAGTTGATGTAAAAAAATAGTGATTTTAGTTTATTTAACATTTCTCTGCTCTGCCTTACAAGGCCGTTAGTCTTAAAAACCTTCAAGTCAGATTTAGTAAGAGGGCAGGGTGCAAGAGTGCACATCAATGAATAATGCTTGCGAAATATTCGCATGCTGTTATCCTGTTCCTTATCTAATAATCTTTCGTAACTTGGACTAGCGAGATTTGGATCGGTTTTCTTGTAATAATTGTATGTCTTCAAACAGGTACAAGAGTAAGAGGAAAGCTTTCAGCAGCAATGCCACGAAATGGAATGATGCGCTTGGTAAAAAGGCCATTGAAAAGCAGTTCAACAAAATTATCAAGTACTGCTCAGCTGTGAGAGTAATCGCCCACACTCAGGTACATGAAGGTTATTAATTTCAAATGCACATATTATTGACATGGTCAGTTAGGAGCTTACCCTCCGGCTGTTGGCAATGGAAGTCCTTTTTTAACGGGGCTTCTGCCATAGTGTCATAGAACATGCACCCCTAGGGTGGTGCGGGAAATATATTCCTGAAACAGTGTGTGAGTCTCTGGACGATGGCACATTGAAAACCATATTTCTCACATGCCCATTTTTTAAACAAATATTTTTGATGAACAATTTGCCGAGTTGTGTTAATGACAATTTTTGTAATTTAGATGAAACTGCTGAAGCAAAGGCAGAAGAAGGCTCACATTATGGAAATCCAAATTAATGGCGGTACCATTGCTGAAAAGGTCGCATGGGCTAGAGAACATCTGGAAAAGCCCGTCCCTGTCAAACAAGTATTTGGCCAAGACGAGGTTATTGATGTTATCGGAGTTACCAAGGGTAAAGGATTCAAAGGCAAGTGTCCTAACATATTTATTATGAATTCATTAATATATTATGATGAAATTTCATGGAACGTGTTTTCTGATTATAATTGAGGATATAACCATGCTGCCTTCCTACTGACGATACTTAAAAATATTTATTGATCGCATATTTGAAAGAACTGTTGGGTCTAATTATGGCTTTTTCACCAGGTGTCACCTCAAGATGGCATACGAAGAAATTGCCCCGTAAGACTCACAAAGGTCTAAGGAAAGTTGCCTGTATTGGAGCATGGCATCCTTCCAGAGTGTCCTTCACGGTAGCCCGTGCAGGTCAAAAGGGTTATCATCACCGAACGGAAATGAATAAGAAAATCTACAGAATTGGTGCGGGTATTCACACCAAGGACGGCAAAGTACGTACAAGAAATAAATTTGTTTTGTTCAACGGTTTTCTGCTTACGTGATGATACTATAGAGCCAAAAGGATTATGAATACTATGTGATTCTGAATGATAGGACTGATTCTTTTGTCAATAGTATTTATTTAGTTTTCGCGTTACTCGTCTACATTTGAGGTTGTTTTCAGGTTATCAAGAACAACGCTTCTACTGAATACGATCTTTCAGAGAAGACCATTACCCCCATGGGAGGATTCCCGCATTATGGTGAAGTCAATAATGACTACATCATGATTAAGGGTTGTTGCATGGGGCCTAAGAAGCGTGTTATCACTTTGAGAAAGGTAAGTTGCCACTAATAAATTGTTATTCAATTGTACTGATTAATGTAATATATATCCCATGTGGTATTTACGATGTTTATTTTTTCAGTCGCTCCTTGTGCACACCAGTCGTATTGCTCTGGAGAAGATCAATCTTAAGTTCATCGATACAGCTTCCAAATTCGGGCATGGTCGGTTCCAGACTCCTGCCGATAAGGCTGCCTTCATGGGTCCTCTTAAAAAGGATAGGTTGAAGGAGGAGGCCAAATCGACACAGGCTCCTGTAGCAGCCGCTAAGTAATTAAGATTCTTTCAACTGGGATCTTTCAAATAAATGACTAAACAAAAAATAGGTTTCTTCCTTGCTCCCTGCGTGACCCAAGCTAAGCTAAAGCATTTCGAAAAAAATTTTTTCAATAGTAGTACATAGCTGCGATAAAAGTAGTCTTGATTTTAGATATCTTCTATCTCGTCTCTTGAATTCTATCCAAAAATATTTTAGATAGAATTTTTACATTTCGACTCTTAGCGATTAATCGCTCCCTGGTAGAGAAGTATGAAAAATGGTGAGGGCAATTAAGGTATTTAACAAGACTCGTTACAAATATTGGCGTACATATTTAAAATATCAATCTTATTGCATGAAAAGTACGAATTATCTTACAATACTAAGGTAATTGGATGATTTTACCCGCTTAACAACTGAATCTTCAACCAAGTATGTACCCAGTTTTATTAACTAAAACGAACTAGGTTGCTTTTACCTTCAGCTGCTTCATTCGAGACGCTCTCTTTTTGGCTTGGCGTTTCTCATTCCCAACGCCTCTGCTTTTCCGGATCTTCAGCCATTACTCATTCCTTTTCCTGGCCTGTCTTCTATCCGTACAGCGGCCGAAGCTTCAGCTCGAGCTTGATGAGTGGATTTTAGATTCCTTTCAACTTTCTGTCTGTTTTTAGTTGCCTTTACTTTCCCTGTAATGCATATGATACTGCATACATAGTTCATAAGTTTTCAAATACTCCTCACCTTTTGACAAGCAATATATCTTAGTGTTATCAATTGAGTAAAATAGCATACTCATTAATGGTTTCAGTCTTGTTACCGCTTCAACTGGCGGCTTTAAATCCAAAACTTAATAGCTACCAAAACCACAGAAGATAGAATATTGCGGTGTTACAAAACTTTGGACTGGTGCGCAAATTGTTTACGAACCTTTTTTATTTTTATTTAAGCAATTTTAGTCTCTAAAGAGAGATTTTTTGGTTTACGAACCTTATCAGGTAATTTATTTGGAGTACTAGAACTAGTATCTTCTTGCGATTTTACGCCAGAAAATGTTCCGAAAAGTGAATATAATCGACATATTCGGGAACTTGTTTAAGAAATACACAAACAAAAAGTATAAATATGTATATCGATGTATATTCAAATAGAATCTTTTTTTTCAACCAGTGGCAGAAAAGCATATCATAAAGTTCAGTTTTATGGCAATTTTTTTTTAACTTAACGCCAAACAATTAGCTCGAGGAGAAAACTCTTACACCGTGGGCATGTGAAAAAGTTTTCATTGATGGGAATTGCCAGCCGCATCAAGGAACTAGGAAGAGCAATTCCGCATGTACTTACCCCAGGAAAACTTTGCGCTACTCATAGAATAAGGCTTATATAAGGCGCTACTCGCATATGACAGCACCTTTATATCACGCACATTACAATGTTAGTGCGACGCAAGAGCGGATCCCGGCGTCAAATTTTTCTAATTGCATGGACAACAAAAGATTGAATTTCTACTGCTTGACCCCCCTGACTCGAAAGCAAGCTGGACCCGCTCCTGGTGCGACGGACATTGAGAGCCAATGGAATAACCCATGTTCTAAACCCAGCGAGGAAAAAAATTGTTAAATTAATAAACTTATAATGCTTGCGGTCTGGAGCCCAGCACTTCACGGTTTTAATACTCTGAAACGTGTTGTTTTTGTAAATATATTCACATAATACCCTAATATTGTATTGTTGTTACGTTTAGGAGCAAAATTAAAAATCTGTAGCCCAATTTTCTTTCTATTGCGATGGAATTGCTGAACTTTAACCTAAAAATGATAAAGTTGAATCGATATGTTCCCGAGAAGCTACGCTAAAGATACTGCCTAAACTATTTGAGATGGTACAAAGTATATACCAGACCAACAAATTGTCTTTACACGAAGATCAAACACGTTGGAGGCATACAAAACAAGAAAATCCAAAAATGCCTATGTAAAAAGTACAATGTCTTGATTTAAAAAAAACTGACCTACCGCAACAACGCCGGATGCCACGTCACACTAATACGTGTACAGTACAGTGCCTGAGCAATTTGCCTACGGATTTCTACGGATTTTTCAGAGACGATATACGGAAATTTGCTATTAAAAGGTTGGCATCCCTGGTGGTATGGAAAGTGACGTGTTGATTTGAAGATGTAAATTTAATAAACATTTAAGAAAACTGTTCCAAAAACTATACTAAAATGGCATTACCAAATAATGGAATTTTCGTCATTAAAGGCGAAATGACCACCTTAATGACTGCCATTAAAAGGGGTAAGTTCCGAGCCTTATTCTATATTCTATCAGTTCAAATATGCTTATTACTGAATGGATTTATTAGAGTAGCTTTTGTAGCTATGTTAGCTATAAGTGAATAATTAGCTTTGCTTTGCTGTAGTTATTTAGAAAACATCATACATCATTACGAAAGATTAAAACAAGTTTATGGATTTACTCATTGTATTGTGTGAAAACATTCAGAAGTATGGATTTGTTTTTATCATACTTTATGTGAGACCTGCTCATCTCATTTATATACTCCAACTATTAAACACATCACATCCACCACTTTGTGAGATAGAAGTCCATAGATCATTTTTGTGCTGAATAACTATTTAATTTAAATCAAAATATTACTATAAGACAAACGCTCACTTCATCATTACCATAAACCTAATACATTGTTTTTATTGTAATGATTAAGTGAGCGTTTGTCACACAGTAATACAATGAGAAGCTGAATCTTGAATGAGCACACTCACTTATAATATGTATAGGTAATCAAATTGACAATAACATTAATCTAAATTCAAAAGAGTTACTATCTGAGCCGGACAAGCACTAATTAGTTCTTAAATTCACGAAACGTGGTTTTACATTATTTTCCAAATATACAAACTAACAACCCCAGGATTCACTAATTTAAAAAGTAAATGGAAAGTCAGTTAAGGAAAGGTTAAACGTTGTTTCTTGAATTTGTTTTTGAAGCCTGCATTTTAACATATTTGACTTGCTATAATTTTCATAAATTCCGCCATATTATGTTTCTTTCAGTAGTATTCGAGTGCTGTGAACGTTCAAATGAATGTAACTCGTATTGCCGTTCTTCCAAAATTTCGTGCTTTCCGAATAACTACACTTCAGTGAGAATTAATACCTGAATCCTATTTAATGTATTCCAGTGTTAATTCATTCATTGTGAATGGAGCAGCTTATACAATTTTGGCTTAAAGATTAAAAAAGTATTGTCATTTCCTTTCTTATGACGTTCTATTTGATGCTGAATTATAATGTTACCAATATACAATGAAGAAATAAATAACTCGGATACTAAGATATGGTTGAGATTAAATAATCTGAACTGTCTTCCATTGTTTTATAAATGTTTGTTTTTAATATTAATCGCATATCAGCGGCTGTTATCTTCAACCTTCCGTGTACATTGATTGCTTATTGAACAACTTACTTCCACCCGTTTTTCGATAAAGCTTCACAACCTAACTGGAAGAATGTTCTGTTTTAAAAATCCTCAGCTTTCTGAGTAGCAAATCGGATTATTTTCTAGTTTATCCGCTCCTCTCGCGGTCGAAGTTAATAATGTGTTCAACTTGCAGATAATCGCTTTACTAGCAATTAGTGTTGAGCAACAAATCACTACCTGTTATTTTTTCACAGCGATTAATAAATTGCAATCACAATCTATGACGAACGTAAACATAAACTGTGATCTAAAACGTGATTGACCCAAACGTGATATTAAAGAGCGACTTTCACTGCTATTGCGAGTTGCATGTAGTAATCATGTGTAGTTGCACATGTAGTCCGGCGAAAGAACAAACCCAAATAAAATTATTTTATTCGTTAATGAAAGCTTGCATCCACGGGTTCCCCTGAGCCTGGATTTTATTGAAATTTTTAGAACCAATTTCATTATACACCATTTATTAGCCGTATTCTGATTGCGTATCGGTAACGTGTTTGTGTACTTTTAAAATAATCTTCTGGGAATAAGCTTAGTGTTCCTCTTTTGCTATTTTTTCGAATTGAAATTGTTTATTATAAAACGCTACGCGACGGAGAAGTATTTTTTTGCGAAATTTCTGTTCTGCATGAGATGATAATTTTGAAAAATGCAATTTATGCAAAGCAAAATTATCTTACAAAACAAGTACGTCGGATTTCAAACGGCATATGGAATGCAACATCCCACAATATCAATAAATTCCGAAAATTTTCGCGAAGAGTAGCAAAGTAATATTTTTGTTCCCATTTTAATTTAAATAAAAAAAAATTTCAGAACAGAAATTAAAATCAAATATTGCTTGTTCACAAAGAATTAAGAGTGACATACGCTATTCGTATTACTGTGTAAAACAATAGTTTTTTGTTCCTATTTTAATAATTTTTCAGAATGTTTTTATAACTTGGAGTACACGGGTTTACAAAACGTGTAGCCAGTTGCTAGTTGCAGAGGCTGTTATTTTTTAGTGTCCTTAAAATCATGCATACTTTAAGTATAAAATATTATTAGTTGTATACCTAAATAAGGTTATTTATTTAAAAAATATGAATTACAAATGTTTTCAAATAGCTTCTGCAAGTCACGCACAATTGCCCATCACCTTATGACGCCGCTATATCACGAAAACGGCAACCACAAATAAAATCACATTCACAGGTTAAATTCACAGTTTCAAAAAATCACATTCACAGTAATAACAGTGATTTTAAAATCACGCTTTAGCTTAGTTCTACTAGCAATATTTCTTAACTGCGTTTTTTTTTGGAAAATGAGGCTTCCGACGACTTTTCGCTGATTGAACTTTGTAATTTTTCGATAAAAAGAAAACGAATGTTTGTAGTTATACAAGAGCATGTTGCAAAACTTTTTTTTCATACAGTTGCTTAAATTTATGCCAAAATTTGTATCAAACAACTTCCGTTGCTTGGTCAAACGAATAGTTGATCGGATTATAGCTACATTCAGATTACTGGGGTTTTACTGTACTGTAGAATTCGAAGGCGACGGACGGATGAACTAGAAAATGGCCATAAATTGCTCCAAAACTATCGCTAATATCGATTAACTTTTGAACTGACACTAAAAATCTACAACCCTTTATTTTAAATTTCAACTAGGAAAGTGTAGTATAAGTAGTATTTAGTTTGATAGTATTACTTGCCTGCTTGCTTTCTTGCTACATATGTTAAAATGAATACCGTAAATTCAAGCCCTTAATCTCCAGTTGGCTTAATAAATCAGTCCAATTTGCAACAAAAAATAATTTATTCTTCAGGAGTAAGATGGCAATCGCATTCTTATCAAGATGAAGAAACTGATAACCTACTGAAAGGCTTTCAAGAGCTAAAGGAAATCCTCACTAGAATTGACGATTTGAGGCTCATTGAACCTGATGTTTATCTCTCTCCTTTCCTTGAAGTTGTTAGATGTGAAGACACTAGCGGACCAGTAACAAGCCTAGCACTTGCTGCGATCAACAAGTTCTTATCATACGGATTGATTGATCCTACCCATGCCAGTGTTCCTCACACCGTGTTCAATATAGCCGATGCAGTTACGCATGCCAGATTCATTGGAACTGATCAGTCATCTGATGGGGTTGTTCTGATGAGGATCCTTCAGGTTTTAAGAACATTGACTTTGGCACCAGAAGGTGCGATGCTGACCAATGAAAGCTTGTGTGAAATTATGCTCAGTTGCTTTAGGATATGCTTTGAGGGTAGAATACATGAACTGCTCAAGAAAACTGCTGAACATTACCTGAAAGATATGGTTCAGTTGGTGTTTATGAGATTGCCACAGTTTTCTGACGACATCAGAGCTGCAGGAGTTAAGCAACTAAAAATGCGTGCTGGAATAGAACAGAGCAGAGCTAAGAAAAGAAGTCGGCATTCTTTTAGAAAGAAAAGTTACTCTGATGATAAAGATGCTAATGAAGAGACGCCAGTTCGACCTGGAAATTCACAGAATAATTCAGACTCTATTACAAGAAATTTGGTTGAAATGCAAGAACACATTCTTCAACACAATAATGACATGAATTCAACGGCAGATTCTGGTAATGAAGATAAGGATAATGATGGTGTGGGTAATAATGTAGAAGCAGATCCAGATCTAGCAAGTATTGCTGAAGAACAACTCATGGATCAGCAGGATCTGGCACCTTTGCTAGCAGAAACTGATTCAATTCAAGAGTTGCTGACAGATACAAATCCAATCAACAGAGATGTTTCAACGGCAGATGGGCAATGTATTTCACAAAGTGATGTATCTGCAGAGTATGTAAACCAAAGAGGAATACGGTTTACGCCTCAGCTCCAAGCAGACTTTGTTTTACAACCGTATGGTTTAGCTTGTGTTAGAGAGCTCTTTAGATTTTTGATTAGCTTATGCAATCCCAACGATAAGCAGAATACTGATGTGATGATACATATTGGTCTAACTCTTCTAACTGTTGCATTTGAGGTCGGAGCTGACAGCATAGGAAAGCATGCCCCATTGCTGTCTCTTGTAAAAGACGAATTGTGTAGGAATTTGTTTTCTCTTTTAACGTCTGAACGAATATCTATATTTTCTGCCGACCTGCAAGTTTCCTTTTTAATGTTTGAATCTTTAAGAAGACATTTGAAATTTCAAATGGAAAAATACCTCACGAAACTTACAGATATAATTGTTACGGAAAATCAAAAAGTAACATACGAACATAAAGAAGTATCACTTGATAATATTTTGCAACTGTGGAGAATACCTGGCTTTGTAAATGAGCTCTATCTTAATTATGACTCTGATATGTATTGTACAAATTTATATGAAGATTTGACGAAACTCTTGGCCAAAAACGTGTTTTCTGCAACAAATGGAGTTTGGCACACTCATCTGCTATCATTAGATGCACTAGTAACCGTCACTGAAGGGATAGAAATACATTGTTCAGAATCCAAATCTCTTAATATTTCCAAAGAAATCCGCACAGTCACCGAAAGCAGTGAAAAACTGGAGACTATTGGTAACATTATTACTAAGAATTCTCGAGTGAAATATGCCCTGCATAATCCGCCGCTGGAAGATTTGATGAAAAGAAAAGCTATTAAAAAGTGGCTGCCACAAGGAACTGAACATTTTAATGCGAAACCGAAAAAGGGAATTCAGTTTTTCCACGAACATGGGGTTTTGAAATCAGATTCCGATCCTCAAGAAATCGCCTTATTTTTAAGAGAAAATCCTGCTTTAGATAAGAAAATGATTGGTGAGTATGTCAGTAACCGGAACAATCTCATCATCTTGGAAGCTTTTGTGAAAACGTTCAATTTTTCGGGTGTACGGATTGATGAGGCATTGAGAACATTCCTTGAAACGTTCAGATTACCTGGGGAAGCACCGACTATTTCTCTGATATTGGAACAATTTGCGGAACATTGGCATAAAAGCAACGGGGAACCATTCAGTGATGTAGATTCCGCTTTTACTTTGGCCTACGCCATTATAATGCTAAATGTTGATCAGCACAATCAGAATGCGAAAAAACAGGCAATACCAATGTCAGATTCTGCCTTTAAGAAGAACCTGCAAGGAGTCAATGGGGGAAATGATTTTGAAGAGAAAATGTTGGATGAAATATATGCGGCAATAAAAAATGACGAAATCGTTATGCCATCAGAACATGGAGGCTTAATACGAGAAAACTATCTTTGGAAAATTTTGCTGAAGAAAAGCGCCTCAAAAGAAGGCGAATATTATCATATTCCGCCAGGAACATACGACTCTGAATTATTCCGAGTAATCTATGAGCCTCTGGTGTCAGCGTTGAGCTTCATTTTTGAACAGTCTGAAGATATTGCCATATATAAACATGTTATGAGCGGTTTTGAAAAATGTGCTTTAGTTTCGGCGCATTTTGGCATGACAGAGAACTTGGATAAGTTGATAATATCATTGTGTAAATTCACGGTATTCTACAATCAAAGGAGGCAGAATAACATTACTGTTCTGTTTGGATCAAATCAAAAGGCTCAACTTGCTTTGAAATCTGTTTTTAATTTGGTGCATCTGTATGGAGATAACGTAAGGGATGGCTGGAAACATATATTTGATATAATTCTCTCGTTGTATAGCAATAGTTTATTGCCGAAAAGTTACATTGAACCAGAAGATTTTATAGATCAAAGGGGACGCATAATATTAACCTATGAAGAAACTCCAAGTCTACAAAAGCAAGATACAAGTCTATTTAGTTCCTTATACTCCTACATGGTATCTGCCGAGAATCTATCGAAGATTCCTTCTCCTGAAGAACAACAGTACATCGATATGGCCAATAATTGCATCAAAGACTGTAATCTGGATCAACTGATAACAGACTCGAAGTTTTTGCATGAAGAAGCTTTGTTGGAATTAGCAAAATCCCTCATTGAACTATCCCGAGGACCAGACGTCCAAAAGAGTTTAGGATATCATTATAATGAAAATGTTGCCGTGTTTTTTATGGAGCTTCTATTTAAAATAGTGATCCAAAATAGAGATCGAGTTATGAGCATTTGGCATCCAGTCCGTGATCACATTTACACATTGGTCATGAACGCTGCTGTTTTCGACTATCAGTTTCTCTTAGAACGATCAGTAATAGGACTGTTAAGAATCGCAATTCGACTTATGCGAAATGAAGACATGTGCCCCGTGGTAATCCAAAGTTTAAGAATGCTGCTACTATTGAAAAGTTCCACGTTATGTAGAATATCAAGGCAGATCTCATTTGGACTGTATGAGCTGCTGAAAACATCAGCCCAAAATATTCATACCAGTACGGACTGGACGATTATTTTTACATTGCTGGAATGTGTAGGTGCAGGAGCTCAGCCTCCTAAGCCAGTTGCTGAAGAAGGAGCCGCTCATGTAGATCCAGGCACAAAGTCAGAGGGAGAAACTCAAGTTAATAGTGATGAAGAAAGCGTGGTTTCAGACCGAGGATATACATCAGATTCAGAATTAACGAAGACTCCGAAACATTCAAATCCTAGAGCACAAAGTCCATTAATTGTGCCTACTTCACCAGTGGGTACTCCTAATACTGGTGGTTGGATTTTGGTCGGGAATGAAGGCGAAATTCAGCCAGTTATGGGCAGAACTGTTCCACCCACCCAATATGGTATTGCATTGGAAGGAAATTTAGGTGCTCACGATCCAGCCAGTTTGATCAAATGCTGTGAAAGTTTAGCATTTCTAGTTAGAGACGTCGCACATATTACGCCATATAACTTTGATATTTGCGTCCATTGCATACGAACGTTTGTTGAAGCTAGTCTACAGGAAGCGAAAAAAGCGGGCAAAAAATCGACTGGTAATAGAGATGCTCGAGATCCGAGAACCAGAAGAAAAATAGTGTCTAGGAAACGAACTGAGGCGAAAAACTCGAAAAGTCCAGCAACTAGTCCTGATGAAGAGAGCAGTGAGGATGATTTTCCCAGTGGCTATCATCATTTGCTTTTGGATCTCATGCATACTCTTCACACACGAACGGCCCAGATTTTCAAATGGTGGGCAGAAGAAGGTGGAGAAATTGCTCAGGAAATCTCGTTATGGACCCAAGGGTGGTGTCCGCTCTTGCAGGGTATTGCCAGGATGTGTTGTGATCGAAGAGAGGAGGTTCGGATAAGTGCCATAGCATTCCTGCAACGTGCTTTATTAGTACACGATTTGCAAACATTGAACGGTCCGGAATGGGAACAGTGTTTCCATCGAGTATTGTTTCCTCTGCTTAACTACTTATTGCAACCGATCAATGCGAAAGAACCAATTGCTATGGCTGAATTTCGAAATAGAGCTGCAACTGTGTTGTCTAAGGTAAGCGTGAGGTTTAAACTTGACTAAAATTCAAACATCAGTTTTTAAAATCTTAAAGGTTTTCCTGCATCACCTTACTCCACTTCTGTCTCTACCAACATTTCCGAGTCTTTGGTCTCATATTCTGGATTACATGGACAGATATATGCATGCGGATAAAAGTGATATTTTAGTTGAGGCTATTCCCGAACTCTTAAAGAACATGCTTCTGGTAATGAATTCTGCCAAAACGTTTGATGGGCCAGATGGAAAGGTGAGACAAACGACATTACACGAGGCCAAGTGCTAAAAGTGTTATTTTAGAATCCCTTGTGGCATTTAACTTGGGATAGAATCGGCAGGTTTTTGCCAACTTTAAAAGATGAACTTTTCAAAGAACCTGAAGATGAGCATGCTGCGACGATGGTGAGTAATTTAGAAATTGAACTTCTATAAGTAATCGAACATTATTGCAGAGTCCTACTCAGGACCTTCATAATAGCAAGGCAATAAATCCCATGCAACATAACATTGAAAATTTAACCAGATCTAGTATCATACTGCAACCGCCAGTTTCACAACAGCAGGTATCTTCGCATTTATTTGCGCACTTAGGCCAGGTAGGATTAAATGAATACTACTAGTTCATTTTATTACCAAGGAAAATTATTAAAATTTTAAAATCAGTCGTTGTCTGATTTTTTTTCGAACCAAAATCAAATTTTGGGAGTTTTGGCTTTACGTATGTGGATTTTAGATGGTTTCAACACCAATAGGTTCAACCTATTCAACACAGATATCACCAACTCCAATATCTACATCAACCATTCCGTCGGCTCTCATTCCTTCAATTATGCAGACAAATAGTGTAAATTCGACCATTTTACAGCCTACTTTACAACCGGGAATGCCTTACATGCCTAATTTATTGACTGGCATTGCAGGCTTAAATACAACACAAGGTATGTATTATTTATGAAAAATGACGATCATATGTGTGAGTGAAGCATTTTAACTTAATATTATTTAGAGGCGGATCCTAATTTAATCCCCGAACTGCCATTGCAATAAATGCATATGTGCACGTGTACTCCCAAATTTCAGAGTTTTCTTTAAAAGACTAGTTTCAATTTTATCATTCTTGAAATGCTCCCATCATAATATTAAGTGCCTATAGATTAATTCCAAATTTGTATACATATACTTTCCTGACTGTTTCAATTCCAAATCAAATTCATTCCTGGGTTTCAATCATTTATTGTTTCTATTTATCAATCAAAATACGTTTCGGTGCATTTTTCCACCATCATCAGTTTTTTTTGTGTAGCGCTGTTGCTGCATTAAGCCTTGGCATGCATACATGCATTTTGATTGATAAATAGAGACAATAAATGACTGAAACCCAGGAATGAATTTGATTTGGAATTAATTCCAAAGACACTTGGTTTGCTTTATTATGGTGCACATTTAGTGGGTGCAGTGCTTTTATTTTATCGTTGTTTTGGTTTATTTAGTAATTCACTGTACTTGGAACATTGAGGGGCTCTAAATAGATGGAGGATGTCAGAATGTTGGGACAATAGTTTGAGATCGATTTCCGGCTATGGAACATTGTTGAATTTTTTAAATAATTAAAGAAAGTGCGAAAACCCGTTTTTTGGGCAACTTTAGAACCGTTGATGATTTTAAAAAAGTTTAATACTTTTTTTAAGTATTATTAATACGTTATGAGATATATTATACAATATGAGATAAATTAAATTGAAATACGTTTTTGTTAACTCAAAAAACAAAAAAATCACCGCTTTAAGTGTTTTTAAAAATTATCTATAATTATCTTAGTTTTGCTTCAAAAAAATGTCACTATATTTTTTTGTTCATTTCTATTTGTTATGTAAATCGGCTCTTGCCAGATTCTAATTGAGTTTTTCTTGAGACGTCGGTGAGACTACTCTGAGGCTGTATTTTACTCGTAAAGAGTTAATTATACTACAACGTACAATAAAGGAAAATTTCATTACTGAATGGTAAATTGTTTGCACATTAAGTTGAAAATCAGGAATTTGTGTGTCTCGCGGCTGGAATTGTCTATCAACGACTTTTATGCAAAGACCGTCAACGACATCCCAAACAACACAAAGACATCTTACAAACGTCTTTAAGATATCTTATTCCGATATGTAAGACGTCTGTATATGTCTTGAAGACGTCTTTAAGACTTACGTAAGTGCAAAATTCCTGATTTCAACTTAATGTTTAAACAATTTACCCTTCATTAATCAACTTTTCCTTTATTGTAAGCTGTAGTATAACTCTTTACGAGTAAAATAGACCAGCAGAGAAGTCGCTCTGGAGTCACAAAAAATTATTTAGAATCTGGCAAGAACCTTTTTTTAATAACAAATAGGAATGAACAAAAAGTTGTTAATATTTTATGCAAAACTAAATTAATTATAGAACACTTTTTTTTTTGAGGAAACAAATGAACGCATTTTAATTTCGTTTGTTTTATATTGTAGGTTTAAAATTTATGTGCAAAAACGGGTTTTCGCACTTTCTTTAATTAGTTAAACAATGTTCTACAGCCGGAAATCGCGCTCAGCCTATTGTCCCAATATTTTGACATCCTTCCGAACTACTTTCTCTTACCTTCATCTATTAGTGCTCGAAACAGGCCTTTTAAAGTCTAATCTGACTGGACTATTAACAAATTACGAGAGTGCGTGCAGAAGGTAAATGCAATTAAATCGTCTTCTCCAACTTTAGAAGAAAAAATCAAAAGTTTCGGTCGTTCAAAACCCAATTTCGCAATTACAAATGTTACTAAAAGCAAAAATCGCGACAACGATTTTTGCTTTTCTTATTATTCTTGTTATTGAACAAACGAACTTTTTATGATTGTGCATCCCACAGTAATTAAATTGAAATTATCTTTTTACTCTTTTACTAATATTTCAAGTTGGTTAATTCGCGGTTACCTAGAATATTCAGATTTATAAGGCGCTTGTGCTCGATACGCACAACATTGTATATGATATTTAGACACTGCTCTATTGATAATAGAGCTTAAAACAAAACTTACCTTATGCCGTTTTAGGTCTCCCTCAACATCAGTTGCATCATTCATTTCCCGTTTTATGTAATAGTCCTACAGTAATTCCAAACACCACCGCTACTGAAGTGCAGCCGCTTTCTTTATATGCCGAATATATAGGAAATCCTTATAATATCCAAAGCACGGGTAACACTACAAGGTAACATATTCTCCATTTTTTTTTGGAAATTTGCACTAAAATGTAATACTGCTAACAAGCGTCTTTTAAAATAGAAGCATGTATAATATCGGGTTCAATTTAAGAAATTGAATTGCACTAAACCTCTCGGTTAAATAATTAGGTTTTATTTACAGAACTGATAATATATTACCGCCCAAATCGGAAAACATGGGAGTTACACTTCCTTCTTCGTTAGAAGATAATTTGCCAATAGCAGAGGTGAAGCACAGTGAGGGAGTTAAACATCACATTATATCTGGTTGTAGCAGTGAAGCCTCAATTAATCTTATTCAAAGCAATGAGCAAAGTAATGGTAATTTACCTCAACCCGCAGTGGAAGACCAATTGAACATTACTAGAACAACAGAGATATCTATGCCTGGTGCAAGTAGCGCAAACTTTTTTCAGTCCTCAAACTATTTTAGTAGCTCTGAATCCGCCTTTATGCCGGTCGGAAGCGAAATTTTATTTGGAATAGGAAAGCGGACCGAGGGTGATAAAGTAAGTACGAGTGAAACAAGCTCTTCGATAGGCACAAACGTTTGACATGGAGTTTCGGTAATTTAAAATTTAATAGTCAAGAGTTATTAATCGAAACGTTTTATTGCATATTAATTTGAATCAGTTTCATATCTAATTACCAATCAACAAAAATAGAACGTCGATGATGAAGGAAGAACTTTTTAAAAACATTTAGATTTTTATTTATCAAGTAAGAAATATTTAATAGGTAGGTACTATTTCAATATTGCTTGCAATCATTTGACAAATATTAAAATTATTATTAAAGAAGGAAAAAGGAAATTGTCAAATTTCCAGAAGCGTAAAATAACAGCTATTATATGTATTTTTTCGAATTCGATGGATATTTATTTTATAGCAATTCGAAGCATGATTTATTATAATAAAAAAAAAAAGATTTTCTCATGAGTTTATTTTTGTAATAAAATGTTTTTTTAAATTGTATTTCCACTTCTAAAGTTATGAAATGTGGTTTCAAAAACAGGAAGAATTAAAATAATTAAAATGACTAAAGAAAATTGTAAAAAACAAATGTCATGGTTGATTTATAAATACAAACTTGGTGATTTTACAAGACCTTTTCGAGTATTAGGCGTTCCATTTTCCAAATTAAAGTGCTATGCAAGAGGTTCGTAATTTCAAAAAGCCAAACCAGCGGTTTTTAATATTATTTTTTTCACGCTTTACTTAATGACTGTACCTGTACCATAATTGAACAATGCTGAAGAAGTTCTATCAATTTTCAAATGATTTAAGCGATTATTTTAAATGAGCTACTAATGACACCACTCTTCGCAAAAAATAAATGAATTTGTGGATGAGGCTAAATAAATTGTATACAAAATATACTTGTTACTCAAGTGAGTTACTCTGCAATCATGCGGTAGGATGAACTTGTCGAGGATAGTTATGTTTGAAAACTGTATATATTTTTAAATTATTTTGTTATATGTATTACTAAGTAAATTTAGAAAGTAAAGTGTATATCTACAGTGTTTGAAAAGTTGGTTTGCGATGTCTAGTGGACTGATTCATACAAAATTGAGAAAAATGTACGAAATCAATATTTACAGACATTGTGAAATATATATTTATTGTATATGGTAATTACACGGTAATATGGTTGGTACGGTAACAAATTTAATTTATGTAGTTTTATCAATATTGCATTGAGCAAAATGGAGCGGATGTATAAAATGTTGATTGGTCGTTCGGTGGTTATAATTTTTATGCATCTACTCTTTGTTTCTCACACTATTTAAAACTATACTTAAAAATGTTCACGTTATCACTCGAGGAAAAGTGTTCTGTAAATAAAAAAGTAAAAAATACAGTTATCTTCCATCAACAAATCTATTTACACTGAGAATTTTTTTTCGGAGCTTTTTTCATCAATTGTTGCTCTTGTTTGGCTGCGACTCCTTTGTTGCAGCTTTTTCTTCCTTCGTTCCCACTTTTTATCAGTTTCCGTTCCTTCATTCTTACCAATAATATCATCTTTGTTCTGCCCTGCACATTTGCGACAAATTGTACAGTCGAATATAATTAAATTCCTATTAACCATAAATGTAATAATGTAACTAAATAAAACAAAGCATCTATTAACTTAAAGAAAGTAATATCAATGTGTTTTACCGGAAAAAATCAAATAAACTCTAGTAGGTTAGCATCAAAATAAATTTCGAAGCTGCGCGCCATTTACCGGGGCCAGAGCTGTCGGGATTTGCGACCACATAAACGTTAAGGCTACGACTAGACGCGAGTCTCGTCATTTATCAATAAATTATTGCTGTGTTGCCGCTGCCACTGTTACATGAACGTTACATTCCGTTTATCTTAAATGAACTGTACTTAGTGGCCGCTGTCAGGAAATATTATTTTTAAATATATTTCAACTAATAGGGAGCATTCGCTTAAAGCACAAATGCTAATAATAATAAAAAATAGTCGTGCATTGTTGTCATATGTCAAGTACAGGAGCCCATTTATGTAGAATACTATAAAGCCGAAGGAACCCGATCATTTTCCCGGTCTCGTAAAATCATAAGCCATGTTTGACAAACGATGCGTCTAGTTTCGGTTTTGACATAATTGTGGAAAAACGTGGGCCAAGCATGAAATAAAAATTACTGTTTTTCAGTTTTTAAAAGTGAATTGTAACGTTTACCGTTTGGAAATTAGTGTGTCTGCAAAGTATTTGAGCTTCACCGCAACCATGGCCGCAAAAATTTGGGAAGTTTTAGTGTATTTAGTTAAGGAAGAAAATTTTTCAGTACCCAAATACAATAGAAAAGTGAAACTTAGGGCTGATTATGATCCGCAAGGGATAAGTATATCTATTTTGGAAATGGATGAAACCACTGAACTGCTCGAGTTCCCCGTCGATGACCGAACAGAATGTTGTAAAGTTGGACAGAAGTCGTATTTGTTTTCAATCGACAATGAAACTTTATTAGTTAAGTTCAATTACAAGGAGGAAGCTAGAGATTTTTCATTAGCAATAACAAAGGTCAAGTCGGGTCGAGATACATCAGTTTTCTCAGTGAGAACAGAAGACTCCTCTGCTACACAATATTTTCAATTCTATGGTTATTTAGCTCAACAACAAAACATGTTACAAGATTTTGTGAGGACTTATACTTATCAAAGAGCAATACTGAGTAACCTAGAGGATTTTAAAGACAAAGTAGTTTTAGATGTAGGTGCGGGATCCGGTATTTTATCTTTTTTTGCTGCTCAAGCAGGTGCTAAACGTATTTATGCAGTGGAAGCTTCGACTATGGCCCACTACGCACAAAAACTAGTGGACAGCAATAATTATTCGAATTGCATCAAGGTATTACCTGGTAAGTAACATTGCCTATTTGAGAAAACCATTTTTTAATCAGTATATACCTATACAAGGTGTCGCAAAAATGTGAAATTCGAAGCATGTTGATAAGTTCTATATTGTTGAGGCGGATTCATTTTTTTACAAACTTCTTGTTGGGTATTTCGTCTCAAAAATTGTTTGTCTTTAAAAAAGACATAATTTCCTCACGTCTTTTATTACAGATTGATAAATAGTGTTATTTATGTTAAGAAGTTAGTTGTTTTCGTATACGGACATACATGAAAACAAGTTTTCAAAATAACATGATACGTTCACATACAGACAATCTGGTAAAAAAAGTAGTTAAACTGTTCATTCATAAAACGATACATTAAATTTCGACTCATATTTCATTATTCCCTATAGTTAATGCTTAGTATTACAATCAACGTAGATCTGTCTTTACATCTTCAATTCATAAAGTCTAAAACACATATTCTTTATGAATTAATATTAATTATTTGTTAATAATATGTTAATATTAACGTTGAGCCTATGATGTGCCCAATTGATTTTCCAATTATAATATTTTTTTAAACTTTAATTTCAAGTGCTAATGTTACAACGTTCATAAAACTTTCTTCCCAATCTCCATCTTCCATAAGAAGATCGAAGCCGTTAATAATACTGTCCTTACTACAATTGCGTGAAAGCTCAATTGCTCTAAGTTAATTAGGCATAATGTCTAACAAGTATTTCACTATTTGAAATGGCTCAGTTATTAATGAAGCAAAGTGGAATTATTTACAAGATTAATGATATAATGATTGTGTCTCGTTTATTATGATTATATTTAAATAAAAATTAATGGGTTTCTGGAAATTATAAAAATATTAGGAGTCTCAAAATATATTTTGATGAAAACACTTAAGGAACTTTATGGGTTAACAGTATGCCAAGGAGCACAATATGAGTAATTTATTTCCAATTCTGTTTAATTCAGTAGCCAGAATTTTAATTAAAGGATGCCGCTTTAATTCCCTTGTTTGCGCTCGATTAAAATTAATTAGAACATAATAGTTTAAGCAGGAGTATTTTAAATTTCAAGTGCAGCCTTCACATTCGGTTGCACTCGATTTAAAATAACTAGAACATAATAGAACGAAGCAGATAATTTATTTATTTCAAGAAAGTTAACACACAGCGTGCAATATTCACATGAAAAAAGATAGGATGCATTAAGCGGTACTATCAAAATTCTATTTTACATAGTGATTAAATCGGGGCTCTCATGTAATCATAACAGTTCAAATTAATCAATAGTTTTGTTACTGTAAATATCTTAGAGCTAATCAAGCATTTCCAGGGTGGCGAAAAATACCGAAGAGAAGAAATTAATTTGGAAAAACTAAAGTATATTGAACCTCTTTCTTGTTTGGTTTTGTCTTATGATAATGGCAATCTAAATCTCTTGTTTACTGTTCATAAACATGAATTGTTTTGTACAAATAGAATGATTTTCTTCGAGGAAAAATTGAATACTCTAATGCGTATACAGTTACGTTAGTGCTTACTTAGGACTAACGGATCCAGAAAAATCATGCTGTTATGTATGTATGTATGTATGTATGTGAATTATTCTCTTCTGACTTATAAAATCATTGCTTACGTTTCTAGCTCTAACAACATTCAACATTTGCATAGCACAATATTCATTTGATTGAATTATTAATGTATATGGCAGCAACCGTCAAACCCAAGCATATTTATCATTAGTTATAGATGTTTATCTCATTTGAACAACTGGTCAAAGTGATAAACTTGATATTTTCACTACTTACAACTTTGTCTACAACACCTTTGTCTAAAAGATAATATTCGGAATAAACTACCAGATACAGTACTATGAGCCAAATCGAATAAATTTGATAAGAAATAAGCGGGGTCATGTTAGTTTAAAAAAAGTTCGGGCACCTTTAGTTGCTATTATATTTTTTCTTTTCTGGGTTTCAGTCCAAATGTGAAATAAAAATGTTCATATCGTTTATTTCATATAATGTTTCGGCGCGACAACAGTGCCATCATCAGATTTAAAATTCAACACAAACCCATACTTGGGAAATATTAGATTCTTTATCAGCTTGGCTATTATGAAACCTCACATTTGGTTGAATTATTGTCTACCTTGTCTCGCCGAAACGTTATATGAAATAAACGATACGAACATTTTTATTTCACATTTTGACTGAAACCCAGGAACGAAAAAATATGTATAAGAACAATTACACGCAGTCCGGAAAATAAATTTAAAAAAATTTTAGTAGCGCATTTTTTTTCCAATAAGCACTTTTTATACCAGCTGAGCCATGTAATAGTGGCCATTATCAACTTTCTTTTTTAAATGAAACTGAAATGAATGAATTTTTTTATTCTTTAGAAGTTTTTTGAGATACTTAAGGTATAATATCCAATTTTTATCATTAACCGTTTCGGCAATTTTTTCAGATTTATCCCAGAAAAATTCAAATTGACGAACCAACATTTAATATTTTTTAAAGAGTTCAAGACACTTAAGAATTGTGCATGAAATATGTCTGAGAAATGAAAAAATTAACCAATATACGGAGTGTTTCATTTGAAATAAAAAAATTGGTAATAGCTACGGTTACATGACATGCTTTGTACAATAGTTTTGATGGAAAAAAATGCGGAACTGAAAATGCCAATCGACGTGTCAGAGATTTATTTCGAACACGCCCTATATTTATTTTTTATCATTCTTATTCTATTTGGCTAATACACACTGAATGGTAAATATACTAATAGGAATAAACTACCCGAAGGTTACAATGTTTGTTAGCAACTAATGAGTTTTTACAAACCACTCTTTGACGGACTTACGTACTAGTCATGATTTTTCGTTTCTTTTTACTTAACTGTACTTTATTAGTACATTAGAGTTTTATATTTTTGTAAATAAAATTAATCGTTGCCTGTCTAAGTAATAAACTTGAAAAACAACTCTCCTTGCAGCAATGAGTGAATTTTATCAATATATGTAGTTAAATTTCGGTAAAATAAGTATTTTACATCGAGTAAAAGTAATTTTACTAAGTATTCTCACATACATCTCCTAAAATGTCGATTGCAAAAGAAATTTGTTTGACTGACATTAAAAGTGTTACCAATTTTACGAGGGTTTTGGTTAAATTTTAAATATTTATTTTCCAACAAATTGCAGAGCTTAAACTCTATATTGTTTTTCTTTATTGTTCGGGATTGAGTACTTAAACCTTCGTTTGTATTTAGATGTGTAATTTATTCGTAAACCAACATAATGTTTTTGTTCTCTTTTAGAGTTTTTAGCATTCGAATTATTTAATTTAAATCTCGTTAAGTATATAGAAGTTGTTTTTCGGCTACAATTCCTCAACTAATTGATCGGAAAACAGTCATTGAAGCCAGGATATAAACTGATTAAAAATTAAGTTGACGCAAGTTTAGAATTCTTCAGATCGGCATAAAACACATTTTTATTTGGTTGGACTTTTGGTTTTACTTGGAAAAGGTTCCCAAGATAAGATATAAGAAATATCACTGTGAATATAACAATTATATGTATATTTCTTGTTTTCAGTTTCATATAAATTCTATGTTTTCGTACTCTTACGTACTTTCGCAATATACCTACTTTCAACGTGAAAATTGTATATTATTTACTGATGGACATGCGAAAACGTCTAAAATATTACTAAAACCCATTTTCTCTTTATCCGTAATATTTACTGTGTGGTTTTCGTATAACTACTTGGAATTTTTATGTTATTTTTATCAAGTTGGTCAACTATATGTAAATTAGGGATAATTGAGTAGCTTCGAGAGTTACGCCCATCTAATTATTTTTCTGCAACCACAAGGTTCCTGGATCATTGATGTATAATGTTTTTTATTGAAATGGACGTATTAGTGAATTAACATCATTTCTCTCACACAAACACTTTTTTACCTGTTTTTAAACATGGATGGTTCATAATACCACATTTCATTTCAGTCACATCACGCTTCATCGCAGTAGATAATGAAATACACTAGCACAAATATACTAGCAAACTATAACTCCCTATAAAAAACATCAATAAAACATTACGTGCTGACGAACTATAACGTTTCTTTTATCAGTTAACAGCTAATTAGTCGTAATTGTGTTCACAAACACATCACGATGGTAATCAAATGGTAAAGACAATCTTTAATTAACTTAAAAATTTGCCACCATGATGGTAAATAACTGTTATTATAGTGTTTAAAAACCGTTTGCTGGGGTGTTAGACTGAAGCAGCAAAGGGAATATTATGTATGAATCATGTTTAAGATCTAAAACAAAAAAACTAGTTATAAATGTAACATTATTTGATATTTTACATCACAGCTGTATGTGGTTTGTTTGCAGGAAAGATAGAAGAAGTAGAACTTCCTGAGAAAGTAGACATTATAATATCGGAACCGATGGGCTATATGCTCTACAACGAACGTATGTTAGAGTCCTACCTCAACGCCAAACGGTGGCTAGTTCCTGGGGGTAAAATGTACCCTACCAGGGGTGATTTGCACGTCGCCCCTTTTACCGATGATGCCCTGTACATGGAACAATACAGCAAAGCCAACTTTTGGTTTCAAACTTGCTTTCACAGTGTTAATTTGTCGGCAATACAGAATTATGCGATTAAAGAATATTTCAGGTAGTAATTGTGACTTCCTGTTAATCAGTTATCACCGAAGTAATAAAATGCGTTTTCAGGCAACCCATTGTGGACACCTTTGATGTTAGAATTTGTATGAGTAAAAGCATTAGGCATGTTGTTGACTTTTTGGAAGCGGATGAAACTGATCTACATACCATTAATATACCTCTCGAGTTCCACATCTTGGAGTCCGGAACTTGCCATGGTCTAGCTTTTTGGTTTGATGTGGCCTTTATTGGGTCCCAACAAACTATCTGGCTCAGTACTGCCCCCACGGAACCTCTTACACATTGGTATTTTTAAAATGTTTTACATAAAACCTTAACATGTTAATTGTTTTATAATTTTTAAGGTATCAAGTAAGATGTTTACTAGAGCAACCCTTGTTGTTGAAACAGGGTCAAGTATTAACAGGTACAGTGCTACTAGTAGCAAACAAACGACAGAGTTATGATGTCACTATGGAGCTGACTGTTGAAGGGACATCGCAAACTTCCAAAAATACTCTGGACCTGAAAAATCCATATTTCAGGTATACAGGGGCCCCTGTACAGCCCCCGCCAGGTGAATAAATAATACTGTACCATTTAATAAGCACGCCAGTCCTTTCGATGTGCTTGAAAAATTACAACTTATTTTTTAACTATCAAGAGTGAAATGTTACAAGAAATTATTTTGTTTAAAATTCCCTGGTTGGCACGGATAATTTAAGTTCATAAAATTGAACTTAAAATTACGCAGTTCGTTTAAATTCCATATACAGAATAACAAATTCCGGGTCTTACTACTGGGATCTCGTAACAGATGCGAAACTTGCGCTAATTGATGCTGCTGAACAAAATTGTACAATTTTTATACTTTTTTCTTATTTCAATGCATGTTTTAAAATAATTGTTATATTATTCGAACACCTTTTAATTATGCGGTATGGTTATCAGATCTGGAATTCAGTGTTTTGTGTTTGGCCCATCAACTTATTTTTTTTAATACAGACCCAAAAAAAAGTTTTTCCCAATGTTAGCCGTATCATATTGATCATTTTATTATTAAAAACTAAGTACGGCCCTGATTTAAAATTATTTAAAATTAATTGAACAGTTTTTAGGTTCGACGTAATAGGACTCTCGTAATTAATATCATCATAACATTAGGGAAATACTCAAGGTGTTTTAGCAATGAAGTCTGATCAGCTATTTATTTTTGTGCCAAAAAATAACAAATTATAAAAAAAACATGTATGTTTCACCTACATAATACCTTACAAATGAATATAATAATATCCATAAAAACCGCAGGACTTTAAAAGCGCTTTATAAGTTGCTATTTGTTTAATTTTCATTCACTTACTTTCAAGTTTTCAGCCAGTTTTTTATACCACAAACAACTGAATTAAAACAATACCTGATCACTAAACGTGATTTCCAAAATAAAAATTGCAATTTTCAAAAGTTCCTGGAAATAATGCAGAACTGACAACAGAATGGTCCGAGTTCCTAGTAGTGACCCTGTTCTTGTCTCGCACATGCTTGAACGCGAGCATTCTGCCCTTATTTCTTCATATCGACAAGATTACATTGAATATATCCTTTCTACATTTTCGCGTGAAGATACCGAACCAGTAAAACAGTCTCATTAATTGAGGAATTTAGAATTTTCGGACACTAAAAAATTCTTCATTGTCTCATCAATGTTAGCAATGACTTTATCCTCCCATATCACTAATCTTCCGTACTCCCTATCATAAGATGCTCTCGACTTTATAGGCAGCAAATTTTCTGTAGCTTTTGCTGCGTTTTCTCTTTTGATTGCGAAATTTCTTCCATTTTTGGCGATGAATTTCTAATCCTTTTCTGGCGATGAATTTCTAATTTTACTAACCCAAATAAAAATGATTTCCAGGTCTGATAGCTAATAATGATAAGTAAATAAATAACACCTTATAGAGAGAAAAAAGGTGATCTGATATTGTGGTAATTAATAAAAAATCCTTTTTTTCATCAATTCGAGTTTTTGCTTTTTTTCGAATAATTCTGGAAGCAGTGGTAATTATTGAACTTTTAAAATACCAGTTTGTTAAACCTCAAAATACGTAACTTAGCTCTAATTTAACGAATATTATAACTTTTATTGTTTACAAAATCCCAATGCTAACACCTAGAAATTGTAACATCCTGTACACAGAGTGACATTTTAACTATCTGAATTAGTGTTTTATCTCCAGAATTTAAATAAACTCAACTAACAAATAACGAGGTTTAATTTTTGTCAAGAATACGCATTTTTATTGCAATAATCATTGTTGTTAATGAATATCATCTATATTTTTTAATCCTTGTCTGATGCCCAATTGATACTATATTTTCGTGTTTATCTAAATACTTTATTTTATAATGTTCTTCGTAATCAAGTCGATTTTAGTATTATGTCTAAGCAAGATTACTTCAATTTCCCCTGTTTAGTTTGAATTGGGGATCAACAAATGTTACTTAGATTGTCCGGTTAAAGCTTTTATTTTGATTATCTTGTTTATGGTAATCTTCAACCAATATATGTATTATATTTTCTAAACCAAAATCATGTAACAGTTTGTGTCTGTGTTGTATTAACGTTTTATTTGCAATGCGTAAATTATTGTTATTATTGACAATGTTAATAACGAAAATCATCATTGCCGCTTTGACTTTTCATCAAGAAATTGAAGAAGAACTTTTTTAATATAAAATGTTTTCGCAATTTGAAGCAAAGGTCGTAATTTTTCTTTTCGATTGCTTAAGTATTCCAATATGCTACCAATTAAACATGGGAAAATTTCAAAATAATGCTTAAAAGCAAAGTGGAAATTCGATTTTCAACTGTTAATACCTTCTAGAACTTATCGAGAAAAAGTCAGTATTATTCTCGTACTCTCTAAGTGAGCCCCTATTACCCCTTAAAAGAAATGACGCCAATTTTTAATCACTTTGTATACATTATGTAACACCCTGTAAACTACTTAATGTTTTCATCTTCCAATTTTACTTGTAATTATCTGATATACATCAGGTATCTGATTGTGTCTAAGGCCCAAAACGCCTTATATTGATCACGTGTAAATTTGGAGTGAATACTCAAGAATTTGAAAGAAATCGAAAGCAAATGTGTGATCTTTGACTATCAAATAACTTTTTCTTTGCTATAATAATTATAACCAATTAAATATTATTATAGGTGTTGCAAATGTATCCCCTAGTGAAACATATTGGACTCAGTTGGATGCACAGGGTGTGCGAAACGCTGTAAATATGGTGAATGGCATGTCGGTGAACGGCTTGGGTGAAGTTTCAATGGACACAACGCAGACATTAATTAACAATAATCTCATGGCCAATAATCTAATCGCCTTAGTGGATCCATCTCAACACATAGGTGAGCCAGTTGCGCCTAATATTCATCCGGGATGCATACCAAGTACAGGTAGAGGTGAGTAGTACGAGTAATTTAGTATTGGAATCCTGTTTTGAAATTTGATTGAGTATGGGACTTTTTTTTCTTAAAAATATTCAGCATCCTAAATTAGCTGCATATGCAACAGTTGAAATATTTGTAATTGAGTGAAAGTGACTTAATACAAACACTAAATCTAATTCGTGTGAAAAAAAACTTTGTTACTGCGATAAAAGCTATTTAAGAGTGTTTTTGTGTAGAATGTTTGAGATTCTCTCAGAAATTGCGTTTTAAAGCAAACAGTAAAAAATAAGCCGTTGCATGTAACTAAACGATAAAACTTAAATTGTACATTAGCAGAAGATATTTTGAACTTTTATTTCATATAATTTTTGTAGGTAGCTCAAATTTATGGGCAAGGAGAAGCTCGTCTAATTTAAAACACTTTCGTAAGAAAGTCAATAAGAAATACGCAACTTAAATATCTATCTCATCGAAAAATATATGAAGTTTCCAGTTTTATTTTTGCAATTTGCTGTGCTGTATACATATATTATTTACTATTATAAGGTGAAAAAATCTTTTCGTTTAGACGGATGAAAATATTTTGAGATGCATGTAAATGAAGACGAAATAAATGAGACTTCAATGTATAATAGTAACCTCCATGCCTTGTCATTTTATTATATTCATGCAGCTTTTGGTTTAAAGTATTCCTACTTTCGTTTAAACTATTGATGAAAAGGCGTAAGATTTATTTTTTTAAAGTTATGCACATTATATTGTTTTACTATTAACCTGTAAAGTTTTGTAAATAAATTGATGCACCATTATAGTGTCTTGTTTTGCTTTGGTGTAACTACGTGAGGTTTGTGGTGAAAATTTAAGCGGCACATATGTGTACTTTCTGGTGGGTTTAAAGGCTAATATAGGTATTTTTCAATGGGATTGTTTAGTTCGTTTCATGCTTTTTAGTCGTATTTTTCACATATCCTAAAGTTGCACAATATTGTTTTGTTTCTCAATAAAAGTGTGTAAAGTGATTTCAGCACCTACAGAAATTGATTTTACATACATACTGATTTTTATGTCTTTAATACTTATGGGCGGATTTTTCAGCAATTAAATATAAACTTTTTGTTGGTAAGTTATATCATTCCCACAGTACACTTATTTAAAATTTCTAAAACTGATTTCATGCTCTTATTGCTACATTTGTACTGGGTATGCACAATAGTTTGGCGCTTAAGATTGAGCGAATACAGGATACGTTTTCCAATGAATAACTAAGTTCTGTAATTAATATTTTATTTCCAGCATAGAAAATAACACAGATAAATGAGTCATTTGGTTCTAGATATTGTTTTGTAGTATTTTGGTAGTTTACGACTAATTTGATTTCTTAATGCATTTACGACCGTTTTGTAGGTCGCGTAGCAGCCAGTCCCACTTCGACTCACACCGCTCAGTTAATAGGAGGTGCAATTTCTCCTTCACTTTTCACGTCGGCTGCTGTTGCTCCTCAACAGCCCCTCGTAATGGCTAATTATCCAGTGGCCCAAAATCTGATGATTGGTGACTATGTTAAGTCTGGAAACGGTATCGTATACCGACAGTAAGAGCAGTATCATAATTGTTAGCCAACAGTAGTGTATAATGCTCAGATCGTACACCACGTTTACCAGGTGGCTTCTCTTGGAAAAGGTAAGTAGTTTGCTTTTTGTCAAAAAAAGAGCAAATTTCACCCCATTTAGAGGTTGTATTATTCCGCGATAAAATGAAATTATCAGCTACTACATCGATAGATCTGTCAATCAGAAAAACGCTTTTTAGTTAAGGTAATGAATGAACTTTTTAGTTAAGGTAGTAACGTTGTTTTAATTTAAGGTAGCATATCTAAGGGACTTCTCGCCTGCGTAACGCAGGTATTTAAGTTTTAATTTAGTTCGTTTTATCGAAATTGTCGGTATTGCTAATTTTCATCAAATTATTCTATTTATTCTGATAAGGTGACAATAAAAGTGCGATTTGTGTTATCAGCATATTTCCAAAATATGTATGATTTAACATGATTTAACGATCGACAATTGCTGCCAATATTGTCTGTAATATAACTGTATGATTCAAATAAAATAATCAATATCCTAAATTTATTAGTCATCGAAATCAGAAACATTTTATCCGGACTGAATAGCGAATCATATTAATTTAATTTAAGAATTGCTTGACTACATGCATACATACATTATGTTAACATTTCTAAAACTCTATTCTAACTAATTCGTATTCTCGAAAAATTCTCCAAATCAACTATATTTTCGCATCGATGTAATAATTAATATATAAAAAGGATAGATAATAGGTTAGTCGGATATTCTGATTATCCAATATATTATGTAATGCACTTCTGGCCAGACTCTATGAGGCAGGAATTAAATAGGATGCTTGTCGATAAATTAATTACAGAATTTTACTGTACTGAATTTTAAGTAGTTTTTCATGTATTTGATTAATATGGCATTTTTTAATCTGCCATTTTTTTTAATACAATTTACTTAAGAGTACATTTTACTTCTCATTATAAATTCGAATTCGCTCTGCAATAAATCGCGTTTATTGCAATCAAACACGGTTAGTTGTATCAAAACTATTCAAGCGTTTTTGTATATTTCAGTTTGGACAAGCACCTGAAAATAATCTATTTAAAAAATAACATTATTATTTAAATAATAGAAACTAAATTAGAACAAGATTAGTGTCACATTTTACAATATCGCAGCATATGTCTCACTTCATTAGAATACTTCATTAGAAGTCTATTCGGCGGAATTCAAAAAACCAATTTTCTCATATTCATTGTTGTTATGTTCAGAAAATTTAACAGAAATTAACCCACCCCCAAAGAGCAGATCTACAAATGATATATGTAATTGTTATTGGTTTACGACTGCTTTTTTTCAAGTAAGATTAACATACTTTTTTCAAATGTGAATTTCAGGATAATAGTTTCTGAATTTTTGACTCCTATCTTCTCAACTTAAGTCTTATTATTAAAATCACCGCTTTCTTCAGAAATAATGATTCAGAGAGTTCCAGTATAACTGGTTTTATTCGTAAGGAAATACTGTTTTTTAGAACGAACGTCTTGCTTTTAATTTTCATAATTATTTGCAGTTATCTTCATTGCAAAGCTACAAGTAGTAGGTTTTTCCTTATTTTTGTCTTCTTATACATAACTTAGGTTTGTACCATTATTAACTTAATCACTTTTGTATGCAAAGAACATAAGTAATACCTTAGATGTAAGTAAAGTTAGTACAAAACCATAAAAAACATAGATATTTATGCTTTGTACTCACGGCTGCACACTTCAGTAAATCTATTAGTCTGACTCCATTCGCCCAATAGATAATCTATTACAGAAACTGCCCACAAAATACTATAGGACAAAAAGAAACGGACACGATAAATATAATTCGATTTAAATCTTACATAGCTTGTTGTAGTTGTAAATCGATTTCGATAATTTTTTCAAGGTATTGTAGGCGTTGTCACCTTAATTAATATTAATTTAAAAAGTTAACAAACGATATAATTTACATTTATCGACAAACTGCATCATTGTGTTATAAACATCGTAAGTTCTTTCATACTCGATGTATTGTCATGAATCAAAAAATAATAATGTTAAGTAAACATTCATTTTGCAAGCTGTTCACAAATTTAGGTAAAAAACAACTTTTGATTTCACCCTCTATAATGACAAACCAATCCAAAGTTTTGACAAAATCCATATTGATTAACGATTGAAATGAGAATGTATAGATTACACCAAAATAATTATCAAAATCGATGTAGAACTAAAAAAGCGTTGTAAGATTTACATTGAATTATATTTATCGTGTTCGGTTTTTTTTGCCGGGAAGTGTAATGAAGCTAGAATAGTGTTTTAGGATGATTTAGAAATATTTTCAGCAAATATTAAATAAGGTCAAACAATTCGATGCGTAGAAAAAATATCAAAAATAGCAATATTGTCAAATTCAATATGAGCGCCATTTTCACTTAGTACAACTCTTGCAAATAGAGCAAGGTAAAATATATTTTTCGGTGGCATCATTCCTATAGAAAATTTGAGGAACTCAGTTTTAAACTAAATACCTTATACCTGCGGACTCCTTATTATTGTGTGATTTTAATATTTAAGTATTTAAATTGTAAGTGCTCGCGTAAAGTGGTCGTACATATTTTTTGAGTAAATTAAGTTGTCCGTTTTGCCGAGCCCTATGTTATGCCCTAAGTTATCGTCAATTTTATATTTAAGAATTGTATAAGTGATTTAAAGGTAGTGTGGTAACGTTTTTTTAAAAACATCTATTGATTTTTTAGCCAAAAGTATTATCCAATGTTTGACACAATTAGCGAGCAATAGATATTTTTAAAATCAAAGTGAGAATTAGAATTAATTTAAGCGAATGACAGATAGTGCTTTTGACCCTAAGACTGATTTTTACAACAATTTTTAGTATGTTAGCATCACGTAACGCCCCCCAAAGAATCGTCTGCTTTATAAGATGTACTCTAACATAAAAATGGAAGATACTGCATCACTGAGGAATGAACTTGCTTTTAGTTTAACTCTTGAAGTTTCAAAACCTAAAGATTTTGTTAAAATATGCTGATGAAATGTATGATTTGTTTTTAATGTGTGTAGTAGTGCTTGGATATACAGTCGGTAGGGTCAGAGTTAAGACACATTAATGTGAATGATATTACGGGATTATAGCCCTGTTGGTCCTGGCAGTGTTTTTCAATTAGAATTTGGTGAATACTCAGTTAAATTTGAATTGGTGCATTTGGTTTACGCAATTTTATTAATTTCATTAAGGGACTGTGTTTTATACCAACTTCGTTCGGGGACAAAATATTTAATAAGCTTACAACATCGCTTAGTTTTGGATTCCTTCTTTCGAGGAAGCTTAAAATAATGTAAGTAAATCCCAAACCATTTAAAATTTTGGAAATGAAATGCTAAAAACGCAACTAACAGTACTTTTTATTGTCCGCTATATAAGGTGTCCTATTTGCATGAAATAGTTTGATTGCGTTATAATATAAAAAAATATATATATATCCTCATGTACACAAATTATTTTCAAGTCTGATAGGAGCACGAACTACAGCTACTGTGTTTTTTAAATATCACGCCCAAACTTTTTCTTCATTTGTAAATGCTGCATTAAATTTGCAATCATTTCGTTTCTGACTGCTTTTAGACGAACACATGGGATCCTCAGCAGATCGCAAAATTAAAGCAATATGGATTTTTTGGTTTTTGTCTATCTCACCATTTAGCGGCCCCCAAACTTTCATACTAATGGAACACCTTGATAGTGATATAAAATTGTAAACTGCTTTTACACAAGCGATGATGTATGTAAATGTTTTAGTCTTGCTGAAGCCGAAAATTATTAATAACTGATTTTAAAAAGTTTGACAATGTTTTAATGCAATGAATCGGTAATAGTCATTTTAGTTTTCTTATTGTAAACTTATTAAAGCAGTGTAAGTAAATTTTAATAATGTGATTATTGAGGTGTGCCCAAGTGTGTGTAGGTTGATGATCATTGGCTTAATACATCAGATAGGCGAACAGTTAGTGTTTTATTTAACTACTATACTTGTGGTTTTTTAAGACTAGCTAGATTTTATGAAAGTAGCTCCATTAAAAACACTAATTTAGCAGAGTCAAAGTTCCATTGCAACAAATCCAGTTTTGAATTATCTGTATTACTTATTTACTTTTAATTAAAGTGGGGACAACTAAACTTATTGGGAGTTAATGCGCGTTGCTGATAATTAAGTTCATAGCAAACACTTGACAAATTCGAATTATGAGTACTTAGCAGTAGTGATAGGTTCGACTATCGAATAATTACGAAATGAATGATTGCTTCTATCGAATAAAATCATTCGAATGAATTCATTCATTGAATAGTCCGCGCTATCTAGTACACAGTAGTAGTAAGTAGCACAGTTACAAATAACAAACTTATATTTTTTGAAAAAACACCTTTCTAGTTAGTATGAACTAATTTAGTACTGTACTTTATTAATAAAAAAGTAAAGAAGCGACGAAATCTCTCAAATTCGGGATGCATCGTGTGCTGTTTGACCCTAAGCTGTTTATCACGATGGCAATGGCATGATAACGTATATAATAAATAAAATTTTAGGGATCCAAATCAAATTCCCTGCAAATCGTATGGTGTGTAGAACTGTTGGACACAATGTATCTGTTCTGATGGAGTGTGATTAGGTTGATTTATTTCAGACATTAATTTATAATTTTTGAGTTTTTGGGAATTTCTGTAAGACGTAAGGTCACCCAACAGGCTGTGACTTTGCCTGTATAATTTCGACAGGTTTGGTCTATTCTCTAGTAACATATGTTACACAATGGATTATGCTCAGGATGTTTAATAGACACCACCCGCGAAAGACAAAAGTAAACGGAATTTCGGGGGCATGCGTTGTCATTCCAAGAAGGATTTTGGAACCTTGTATTTGATATCAGCCGTTTTCCTTGAAAGTGGTGGTCCATTTTGACAAAAAAATAGTTAATGATAAAAATGAATACAATTTAAAACTTTTTCCAAAAAAATTTGTGAATTTTTTTCTTGTTTCATTACATTTTTTTTAGTTTGTTTAGTAGATTATCCGATAATTATAAAACAAATGAATAAAACACTGCTATCGAACAACTCAAATGAATCACATTACAAATTAACTTATTAACTACTTAAAACTATCGAATAATTCGATGGTTTCCATCGCTTTCGAATAATTCGCGAGTTTCCACTACTGAATAAAACAGCGCTATCGAATAATTCGAATGAATTACAACTATCAAATAATTCGATAGTTCCCATCACTACTTAGCAGCATTTACTTGGCGATAAAACAATTTATACCCTTCTGGCTAAAGGAGTTTCGGTTTTTATTTGATTTTTTTGTGATTTGGTTAACCAACATTTTAATTTGTTGTGTAGTTTAGTTTACAGGTGTTTAAAATAGCAGGTTAACGAAAAGTTGGTAGAGCTGGTATGTACGCGTATACGTAACAGCCATTCGTAAATTGCTGCAGTTTTCTTTTGAAAATATTCATCTTGTATAACTTTAAAGCAAACCCAATTAACCTAAAGTAATTATAAAGAAACAATAAACAAATTATTGAGAAAAAACGTAAAGCGAAGATTACCATTATTCACTAAAAAGTGTCTAAAAATCTTATATCCAATGGATGGAAAGAAATTCTAAGAAGCAATAAACAAAGTTTTTAAGATTCTTGTATTACAGGCATCTTGTATAAAAATAACCCATAGGCTTCGCAAGCAACGCTAAATTCAAATTTAGAATGATTTAAGAAATCGCATATTACGTATTTGGAAAATTTACTTATTTATTGATCACTATATTGCTCTCTAAAGAGCACATAAAGACATAAAAATAACATCTAACACATCACTATCACTCTAATATTAGTCACTAGATATCCAAAAAATATTAAATAGTATACCTAGGAGGTCATTTTAGCATATCGTTCCTCCTTTTTTCTGGAAAACCTTTATCTAGATCTACTTTATATAATATGGCAGACTTCTTTCAAATTGCTTTCACTTCAATATACATAGAATGTCGAATTCATATGTTGCATTTATTTTATAAAATATGTTCAACAAGTATTGAAAACTACTTTGCCTCTCAAATACAATATTATACTCGTATATATTTATTGAAAGTCAAGTCTGTATGTGACAATTTTAGAAGCCTAAATGTTAGCGTGCGTAATTTTCGGCGAACAAATCGGCTTCAAAGGCTAAAAACAGACTAGGCTCTTGATTCTAGCTCTAGATTCTTGATTCTACTAGGTGGCGCACTAAAAAATTATGTATAAACTGCCGCATACACAAGCAAATATTATACATGGAAGTTATGATTTTAAACGAAAGCGTTTACAATTAAATTCATTACCAAAACGTTTCCGATACAATACATGTTGAACCGTAGTATACACCTATGCTCTATTTTACTACGTAATTAAATTGAAAATATTTTGTACTTGAGTTTTACATTAAAATTGGGCGAACAAGCTCTAAATAATAAAACATTTCGATTCAAATGAACAAAGTAACAAAATGTATTTTCTAAAACAAATACTAATTAACACAGTAGGAGTAATTCTAGATTCCTCTGATATCCATAAGTAAAAAATGATGAATTTCTCATAATCATACAACTCTTGCTTTGGTTTAATATTTCACGTTTAATTCAAATGGAGAAATCCTAAGATTTGGCACTCGTTATGTTGTGGATTTCAGAGCGACCTTTAAAGAAGACAACGGGAAATATTCAAACACGAAGAAAGCATTTCACAGAGTACTAAACAGTATTTATCACATTACAATATAATGTATAAAAATTGAGGTAGTCGTTTTACAGTTTATAATATTGTTCTTATAACTAGAAAAGTTTGTTTTGTTTTTGTTACGAATATTGTACTCTGATCGTGCACCTTTGCGCGTACATTTAAATCGTAAGCAATATGCCTTCGCATTTCACGAAAAAAATGCCGAAAAACTGAAAGTCATTATTGAATTCCACTGTCTAATACACTAATATCACCAAAAGTGTGCGCTTATATTCGAAACAATTTTTAGCCTAAATTTTGTATATTTACAACCATACCTATTTGTCATTTTAAATCACAGCCCGAAAAGTTTCACTTTTTGTTTCAACATCTCTCTCCATTAAGAAAAATAATTTTGGAGCTATTAAACAGTAGAATTTCACCTAAGATTTGCATTATGTTCTTATCAGTAATACTTCTCAAATAACCTCAGCTACCCAAAATAGATTTAGGCAAAAGTATTTAAAACTGATATCATTACATTTTCCTATATAAGAAAAACACATGCATTATTCATCTCATTTAGTCATTATTCACGAATTTAATGAACCACATATCATTACAAGTGGATTTTTTGTAGTTTAAGTATTTGTTTTGTTATTATTTCATGTCGGTTTATTGAATTTTAATTTATCGGGTTTTCTAGTGAGGGAATCATCTGCTAACCATTATTCTGTTATCCTAAAGTTGCGGAGATTTTTCGGTGACCTCAATTTACGTATCACATTCCACTTAAGATTAATACAAATTTCCCAAATACTTTCAGACAAAAGCGTATTTTAAAATTGTTTCAGTTCCAAATTAAGTCCGCCCTAGTAGTCATTGTTTTGTTAGTGAAGATGGCTTCAATTGACAAAGCTGGCTTTTTTCGACTGGTCATGTTGCTGAAAAATCTCTCAACGGTCGTTTTTAATGGGATACCCTGTATATTCTCTGAACAATCAAAGCACAACTTTATTTTGCACTAAAAAAACATATTTGGTTAAAGTAAAACGTTTGTTGAAACGATTAAGACCGTCGTGAGTTTGATAGACGCATAGAAAACCTTGCAAATGTTTGGCGCAGATTTTCCTTGATGTTGCACCTTTGAAGAAACTGCAATAATAATCAAAAGAGGGATTATAACTAACCTATCTTCACACTTTCCTTTAATATCGAAAGGAAATAAAATCTAAACAATAAAACCTGATTTTTTGAAGTGAGTTTATGAAGTGAAGTTAAGCAGTTTTGGATAAACCTCGTGTAGTTTATGTAGATATTGATATCATTGCCTTGAGAACTCCAATCACAAAACGAAATATTGGAGCTCTAAATTCTTCTCAACTGATAAATCTTTTCAAATAATTTGGACGTGCGATCAAATACATGATTCCAATTTACCATTTTTGTGATATTTTTTTAAATAATTTTTATGGATTTTAAATAATTTTTATGCCTCCAGAGGAATGACACCAATCTTGAATCCTCTATACATAGGACTCCATTAAAAAACTGTTTGTAAAATTGTGAAGTGAACGCAGTGCTCGATTGTTTTTCCGTTTTCCCATTCACAAAAAAAACAGTTCCATTACATTTCAAACTAAACCTTCACATAAAACAAACTTCCACTAGTGGAGGCCTAATTTGGATCTGCTTCATCAGATCAGGTTGAGTCAGAAGTCGGTGAACAAACTTTCCAGTAGAATTATACTCAAAAAAACGTTCGTACAATAAATAATCACCTGAATAAGCTTGTTTTTAAAGAAAAATACTACCACAGGCTTTGTTGCCACCACAATGCGTTTTCAATAAATTTATATTTACCATACTAACATAATTTTCAATCGTATGGTCTACTGCAAAAATGTGTACCAAATTATGAATCACTCTGTTTAAAATGTGTACACTTTAACGCCGATCGATCTTTCTATATTACCTTTGTTTCATTTTCAATCCTTCAAAATGTACAATTTTTGTACAAATGTTTGTTTGATAGTAGAGCATCTTAAAATCTTTCATGAAAGCGTTTTTTGCACATATAAGTCGAATGATACTCATTTCTTTCAGCTTCTCATAGCTTATGAAGTTATGCTGTGGGTGCTGATGCCTTGCTGAGACAACTCCGCCTTGACTCTTCTAGCGATATGAGACCTCGTATGCTTCCTCAGATGGTCTTTGCGATAGAAACCTAAATGTACCATATTTATACAGTGTGGTCCATTAGAATGCGTTCTCGTTACAACTAGCTGTTAAACCCCAACAAATTCTATATTCAACTTACCCTTTCCGCATTCTGTGCAAATATGTCTCTTCTCTCCTGAATGGATGACAAAGTGCAACGTTAACTGCTCCTTCCTTTTAAACGCTTTCAAGCAAACTGAACAAACGAATGGGCGTTCAGGATTATGGCTCTGTTTGTGCCTAGTCAAGTGATCCTTTCGCTTCAAAGCAGCCCCACAAATATCACAAACAAAACGCCGCTCCATGTTATGACCCATGAGATGTTGCTCTAACAGATCGCGTTCGGGTAGAGCCATGTGGCATTCGGGACAACAGTACAGAGTGGAACCATCTAAAGCTGTTGTTAGTCGTATTTCACCTATAAATATTTGTTCTGTATATATTCCATTTGACTAAAAGCATCATGTGATTGATGATTTTAAAAAGTTTGGTTTAATGTATTCTGAGTAACATAGAAAAGAGAACAGTCCATTAAAATGTTTTTTTTTACAATAATGTTTGGCATGCAGGTTTCCTACAAGTACATAGATAAAAAAAAATTGAGAAATTCTATGGAAATTTTAATATTGAGAGTATGAAAATGATGAAACATTAGGATTTACAGCGCTAGTACACAGGCCGATGTTTATTACTCATCTTAATGCAATAGTTTACAGTGCTCTGTCCTTAAAACACACAATAGTTGCTCTACCTGGTCACAATGTATATTTTCAGACCAAAAAAATTAACTATTAATACTTTAGAAATTCAAAATTGTCAGTTTTTTAGATGTTGTTCAGTGTGGTTCAAGCATTTATTTTGCTTCATTTCATCAACATCGTATAAAACAGAAGTGTTAAAACTTGATAAGTTACATCTTGTAAACTGAATAAGCTTGTTCTGGATTTTTTGCCTTAAAAAAACTACGAAAACTGTTTAAGTGAAAGTTCCGTTTCTTATAAATACAAATGGCCTGAGACAAATTGATTTAAAAATAATCAAAGTATTTTCTGTTGGATATTTTGTCTCAATAAATTCGTGTTGGTATGGAAAAGTTGCAATGCTCTAAATGCGCAAAAAAAAACATTCACGTTGAAATTATTTAAACGTTTTCAAGATTCGTATTGACAGAACTATATAGTATTATAATCTATATTTTCATAAAAATTTGCTCAAATTATTCCTAAAAGACTTTAAAGCTTTGATGGTTATTTTGATAATTGGGAGAATATTGCATTTGAAGTTTTGGTAAGCATGAGGAAGATCTTATTAGAAATAACCCGCATGTTGCTTCCAGCGGGTCGAATTTACAGGGTGGTTTTGTAGTGCTATAGAGTCCATTATTTCCGGTGGTGTTGAACTTTTGAAAAATAGTTTCATATAAAAGTTGTTGACGAATAAAGTGCGCACATTTAAAAAAATTTTTTAAAAAAGCGAGGCAAGATCAAAGCGTATTTTTTTAAATAGAACTACCCATTTTTCATTTGCTCATGGAATGCAGCTTGAAATGCTGCATATGCACCGTAAATTGTTTTTTTTCTTACTTGCGACGTTGGCAAATTATCGCCATGTTAGTTATTTTTTTCTTAAAAACATGGTATCTAAAAATTAATTGTAGACGCAAAAAAAAGCAGTTAAAGATACAAAAAATACGTCTTTCTAATCACCACAGATCCGTTAAGAATTATATTGAACCAAAATATCAATACGTTGTACAGGGTGGTAACAATGTGGACTTCAATCGAAAACTGTTTAATTCAATATAACTTTTGTTTTTCAAATGGAAGTACCTGTATATTAATACGTCATTAGATAGACAATTTACAAAGTTACAAATTTGCACTGACACTTTAAGCTGTTAAATCAACCGTTTTCAAATTATAATTTATTTTATTTCAAAAATTTGCTACATTTAGGTGGCTTTGGAAATAAATAAATAAGTGTCAAAATTTGAATAATTATAAAAATATAAAATTAAGTATAATTTTATCTATTTTTATAGACGTATTCTATCTATTTTTATAGACGTATGCAGTTTTATTGCATTTTTTGCTATGAAATTCCATGCATTTTATAAAACGTTGCACTTTTCTTCATTGATTATGTCAAGTATCATCAGATTTTGACACTTATTTAATGAATTCCATAGCCACCTTACAAAATGTAACGACCTTTTAAAATTTTTAAATAAAATAATTCATAATTTGAAAACTGTTGATTTCACAGCTTAAAGTGTAAATGCAAATTTGTAAATTGTCTATCTAATGACGTATTAAGATACAGGTACTTCCATTTAAAAAACCAAAGGTAAATTGCGTTAAAAAGTTTTAGATTCATTTGGTCAAGTCCACATTGTTAACACCCTGTATAATGTATTGATAGTTTGGCCGTAGATAGTATAGACGTATTTTTTGTATCTTTAACTGCTTTTTTGCATCTACAATGAATTTTTAGATACCATGTTTATAAGAAAAAATTACTTAAATGGCTATAATCTGCCAACGTCGCAAGTAAGAAAAACAATCTAGTTCTATTTAAAAAAATACACTTTGATCTTACCTCGCTTTTCTCAGACACTCTGTATCATATAAGATATTTTTAAAATGTGCGCACTTTGTGCGTTAACAACTTTTATATGAAACTATTTTTCGAAAGTTCAACACCATCGGAAATAATGGACTCTATCGCACTAAAAAACCACCCTATATGTAATGGGAAAACTGGTTGTTTTTTGCTCTTTTTGAACCTGTTTAGTTATTAGTTTATTCCTAGATTACTGTCCTGGAAAAATTTTTTCCCAAAAAGAGATGTTTCTTATCCAAAAAATTGACTCCTGAATTGCTTTCATCTGTGCTCTTTGTCTTAGTTGTTTTGCAAAGAAGCTAATGATTAAGACGATCAAATTAAATGCAAAAGTATCCCCGTTTTAAGTCACATAATTCAATTTCTTTAATTCATTTGATTTGTGGGCAAAAATCTTATTTTGTCTATTACAAATTTATTTGTTTTCAGTTTAATTTAGTTACCTGGTTTGGGTTTAGGTTTTTTCTCCCTTTCCAGTTTCTTCTTTTTTTTCTTCTTCAAAATGTTATTGTTATGCAGATGGGCAGTGTTTATGGTACTCAACGTGCTGAGTGCTTGGTTGTTATTTGAATTCAGAGTTCTGTTAGAGCTGTTTCCGACATGTAAGGCATCAATATTTACCGTACCTGAAAAAATCCCCGAAGTTATTTAAAAAATATTTATTTCTTTGGTTTAACTATTATTTTCAACTGTTTTACCATTGTTTCCAATATTCAAATTGGGTTCGCCGTTGTGCTGTTGCACCGCTCCATGCTGACCAACAGTGTCTTTCTTTAAAGTTTCAGCCGAATATTTGAGGAAATCGTGCAGACTTATTGGTAAGCTGGTAGTGGGAAGTTGTGATAAATAATCGACTACTGAAGAACTGGAAGCCGACAAATTCTGCCAAGGGTTGGCCAAAACAGAGGATTGGCAATTTGGCAAAGATTGCTGATTTTGATGGATGAATTGATTAGTCTCTATCTTTGCCTCTTCATTTTTTTTCTAAGATTCAAACAGATTTTAAATATGGCAAGTCATAATGCAATATGCATATATGCATGACAAAAATTTAAACGCTATTCATCAATTAAATTGTAAATGAAAATAAAACAGTAAAAATGCGGCAAGAAAATGGATAATTCCAAATCAAAATCAAATCCTCGTCTTCAGTCATTTATTGTATATTTATCAATTAAAATACGTTTCGGTGTTTTCCACCATCATCAGTTTCTATGTGTAGCGTTGTTGCTACTTTAAGCCTTGGCATATATTTTCATTCATATCGTGAAACATTCGAAATTTCATTCATTTCATTATTTTCATTCATATTCGAAACGTATTTTAATTGATAAATAGACAATAAATGACTGAAGCCCAGGATTTGATTTTGATTTGGAATTGAAACACAGTCAGGAAAGTATGTAAAATGGATAATGAAAATGGAAGAGCGAATGCATGGTGTTTGAAACAAATAGACTAACACTTGGCTAATTGAAAAGTTCATTCGATGATTTGAAAATAGAATAAAACGTTTTAGTAAATGGAGGACCGCAACATCTTTATTATCCTACAAGGGAACACTTTTTTATCAGTTTAAGCGGATGGAAAAAACTGTAATAAATAAAAAATTGTTTGTTGTTTCAACTTCAACACTGTTCAGTAACGAAGCATCTGATGCGTTAATTTATAGAAACTTTTCAGTCTATTCGATGTAATTGTTTACAAAACACTCTGTAGAACAAAAACAGCTGCTTACACTATATGAAAAACCAGTCCGTATTATTTGGATCAATATCATTGAGAAAATTCAAATGATAGAGAGCAGTTGAGTTAATAACTCAAAATTGAGATATTACAAACTACACAAAGTTTACAGTAACTTAAACCAAGGTTACACTGACTTAAATCAAGGTGCAACATATTTATTACTTCAAAAATGCAAGCTCAGATGGGAACGAATAAGTTCCCATAACTTCGGTTAAAATGGAATGCGCTTGTTTTACAATCTAAGCGCTTTCTGTGGGAATGTAATTCTAATCTACAAATTATGCATTTTCTGGGGATGTAACTGTGCTAAAAAATTGTTACCAAGTGGAAAAATCAGAATATTTTAGGTATTAATTTTAATAATACTTAATTATCAATATAGAGTATAGTAAAATACATCTACAACAATTTTTACATCTATTAACTTACCTTTTGTTCGCTATTAATCAATGCCTTTTCTTGAAGACCTCTAACTGAGAAAATATCGAAGTTTTGCTGCTCAAAATTCTGCCGTTTTGGAGTGACATTTTGGTGGTAGACGGTTTGATTGAGGTAGTTTCCGTTGTTTTTAGTTGAGGCGGCAAGAAGCTGTTGTTGAGTAGAGGCATGGTGATGTTGAGTAAATGAAGGAACGCCATTTGCCGTATATCTGTTAATATGGAGTAAAATATACTTTGGAAAAATGTTATTTCTTGTTTGTACGCAAAAATTTGTTCAGTATTCTTTTTGCAAAAATGTCTCTAAATTAATAAATAAATAAATACAAGCAAATTGTTCCTAGCGTTGGTAGCTTCTTAATAGTTTATAATGAGATAAAAGAGGGTTGAGTGATGAAGTTCTCTTTGATTAGATATCTAATGAGAAACGGAAATAAAAATAGAGTGATTGGTTTCAACGACTTATGTCTAGTTTAGTAAAAAATTAAATTCATATACGATACGTAGACACCTTAGTGATCCATATGTACTTAAAGTGTGTTATAGTATGACAAGAAAAATTATACGATTATAAAAGTGCCAAGCAAAATAAAAGAAAGAGTATATCTGCTTTCCTATTGACAACATTTCATTAGTAAAAATAAATAAAACATACCTCATCGCGTGTACCGAATGTTAAATAAAATTCGTACAAATCTGGTTCTTTTTAAATATTAAATATTTATAATATTTAAAAAGGGAGTCTCCAAAAATGTGGACATACTTTCGGAGCATCTATTTTAACACGATTTTATACAAGGGTGTTAAAATGACATCACAAGTAACTACAAACATTTTTTTCATATACATCCCGAAAACATCTGGGTGAAAATCGGTTTTTATTAAATAACTTTTAAAAGACTTTTATAATAATACTTTTTAACATAATATAACTATATATAACTAACTAGTTCAGGCCCCTTAAATTAGGGCTTTTGAAACTCTGAAAAAAAGAAAGAAAATGTTTGAGTTCGCCACAGACCAACCAGATTGTACACATTACCGCTCATATTTTTAACACCCTATATGGTACAAACGCAAGAAACCCATTAGTTGGTACGTTGAAAGTTGAACTAAAAAAACCCCTTGTTTGGTCGATAAAATGAACCGTATTCCAGAAAACGCGTATTACTTAAGTCAAATTTTAATTATTTTTGCTTCATTTTATCGATATTAAATAACACCATTTTTAGTTTCGGCATTAAGCTATCTGAAAATGGTTTTCTTGTCTTCATCATAGACATGATGTTGAAAGTATAAGTCGATAGTATGTCTACAGTATGTATTTAAGGGGAATTACGTGGTATCTAATATCTAAAAGTTATATAATAAAAAATAATTTTCAGCTGCCGCTTTTAGGTGTTTATATTCTTGTAGGAAAAGCCTATAGAAGTATTTTTATAGAGATTTGTCCTACTATTTTAAATCGTTTATGCATCTGAAAACATGCCCACACTTTTAGGGATTTGCGAATGTCCGATACAGCCTAATAAAGTTATTAATAAATAAAAGACCTAGAGATATAAAATTTATCAATAATAATTTGTTAGAAACTGAATCAAATGAAACCGAAAGGTTTGATTGATTTTACGAGAAAAAACACACTATTTAAAAACATATGTATTTAAGCTTTAATACAATTGATAAAGCACAGTATTTTTTAAATTAAAATAATCTGTGAATCTTTACAATCGGTAATGTCTTGACGCAGATTAGTGCGCGGTATAAGTGAAACACCCTGTATCACTCGTGCTAAAACATATATTGTTTTCAAAAAAAGTGTGTTGTCTAGTCAAAGTAAGTTGATAAAATTATGTTACAAAAACGTTGGGTAATGCAATCAAATAACTGCTTACCCAAACCATTCACTAATATGAAGACGTGCTGATATAGAAAAAATCTGTTAAGACTAATAAATCTGCCCTTAATCAAAACGTGCGATTACTTATAATACAATACAATAACTTACCGATTAGTTAGAGAGATTTCTTCGGGAGAACTGGAAAATGAATTTGGTGAGCAAATGTCTTGAGATAGCTTAGCGGCAAATTGATGTATATTAGGAATCGATGTTGAAAAGTGACTTCCGAACGGGGAGAAATTCATCCTGCGTCATGTTTATTTCTAAAATGTACCAGAATGTATATTACACTATATTTATTTGCTTAATTAATTGTTCACCATTATTGAAAACAGTAAGGAACTCGGCGGCTTTTCAGCAAAATCGCTAACCTCGTGGAGCAGGCAGATTCAACATGCTTTCGTTGTGATTCATCTTATTGCGCATGGGGATCAAATAAAAGGGTTGCAAGGGGTGAAAAATAATCCATAATTATTTCGTGGCAAGTTTGAATAGGCGTTGCGCTTTTACAGGCAGTGAATGCGTCTGAAATTTTAGTATTAAACAAATAGATGCAAATGCAAGATGCATTGACAGAAGCCCACCTATTACAGCTTGTACTGTTAAACGTTCTCTGCTTTCTAATAATGTTTTTGTGGAAAATACACCTAAATGTCAAAAACTAATGTTTAAATTAAAACGTTCATATTGGAATTGTTTCAAGAATTTTGAAAATTATATGTTGGAAGTTATTAGAACACATCATAGAAGATTGGGCCTATAACATAGGAAAACGAATATGGAAAAAAAATATGAAACAAGAAAGGGGGAAGAAGTACACACTGGATGAAATTCAATGATACGAGATTCGTATAATGTGTGTATGTAATTCAAAGGGGTTTTTCAATACCAATCAATAAGTCCATCTCTAGACTCAAGACCAATTTAAATGTAAATTTTAGTGTTTCTCAATGTTTAGTGTATTTTTTACAAGTTTAAAAATGTTCACTTTCATTTCTGACCCCTTTTCATTGTTTCATGGCATTTTTGATTCAGGTGACTGTCGAAAGAGCTTGATCTTAGATAATTTTTAAGGGTAAAAAACCTTTGAATTAGACGCAGATAATACGAAGCTTGTTTCATGGAATCGTAAAAGCTCTACTGAAAATTGAAGATACGTCTTAACCCTTCTAGAGAGGCAAATAATAAAAAACCCAGATAAGCTAAAAGCGATAAGAGAAAAAAACTGCAACAGACTGAAAAGTTTCATAAAGAGAGTGCTACAAATCTTTATCATCAAAAGATGGTTAATATTCGTAATGTGGAAAAGTTTAGACGTAAAAGTGTAAAATCTAAATTTAAAAATAATATCTATCAGAACAACGCCCCATTTTACCAAATTTGCAATGGCCGAGTGCCTCTCAGCTGAAGCAAACTACAAAGAGAAATATTTTAAAAAAACATTGACTTTGTTCTTCGGACTTGTAACATTTTTGTTCTAGCGATTCTCAAAAGGAAACGACGAAAATCGTTTTTATAAACAACTTTTACAATAATTGGATGATAAAATAAACGCATGTTTTGCATAAAAATAACCAATTAAAACAAATTTGCCTTATACCTATGCTTTGTCAGGTACGAACTAGCTTCAGCACAGTAATAACAATAACAACATGTATTTTTAAAAATCTTCGCTGGACAATAATATATAAAATTTATACTTAGTAATACTGTATAAATATTTAATTGTCTCCTATTATACTATACATTTTTGTCTTCCATCCGAGTCCAAGAATGGCGATTGCCCACTTATTCTGGGGCACTCTGTACATTCTCAACTTCGGTAAAATGCCTCATAAACTGCAGAAATTATGAAGCAAAAAATTTTAAATTCTGTAAATTTCGGAACCGCGTGTATTAATAGATACTAGTTTGCGAGCATTATTGAGAGTCAGTTCTCACCTAAGAAAACCTGGAGCCAATTAACCAAGACCAGAATAAGACATTGTCAAGATAAATCTCCAGTCAGTCTATTAGTGTACATAATACAAATTCACTTTCGAGTTATGATTATGTAAACCTAGCATGTCCGATTTTGTCCAAAAAATCATGAAAATTCCGTTTTATACGGTAATTGGCCCTTTGCTGAGAAGAAACAAAAATTACGTTAACACTGTATGTGGTCATCCTGTGCTGGCATTTGCTCCTTTTTACGTTGGGATTTTAGGCTTTTTAGGAGTGGTAAGTTCGGGGTTCTTGTCCTCATTTTAGCACAGATCAAATGCACTAGTAACAAAATATGTAGATTCTAAGCGCCTTTGATATATGGAGAATAATAAAATGTGGTCCAGTCTTGCCAGGGTACCTTTGGCGAGAACGGCTGAAAAGTGGAAAAATAATCGCTCCTGAAGCTGAAAGGGACTGTAAACTGATATCTTTGGTCTTATCTGTAGAATATTACTGTTTCTTACTGGTTGGTTTGCTTACAGTAAGTTGCTATTTTTGGCGATTTTCAATAGCCACTGGTTATTTTAATAGCCTTTCTCTTTTAGAACAATCCCATTTTCTATATGCCCTTTCTAGCGCTATATGCCCTAATCATATCTCTGGAATTCATCGTATTTGTGTCTAGAGCATTTGTTGATGGTTTGGATTTTCAAAAGAAAACTCTGATAATGACTATTTTTATGATGTACAACTGGTCAGCAGTGGCATGTACATTTGCCAGGTCTATGTCCTGTTGCGACTTATAAAATAGATGAAGCTTTAAAGTAAAAGTCTTTCAATACATAAAATATATATTAAAATCGAACTAAACCACAATGTACCTACATTTCTAAAATAAACAAAAACTTAATTAAGGTTTTTGGTATCTGAGGCACTTATTTATTGAAAAGATCACTGTTAACTTAAAATTATTTTCAGCAGTAGACATCCCAGGCAACCACAAATATGACTAAATCTTTAATCGACGTCTATTTTTGGTCACGTTATCAACATGCCTAATATACGCGAATTGAAAAGTTAACTAACGACATAATAAACACCTTACAAAATGAAGCAACTTTTTGAAATTTTTAAATAAAATAAATTCTAATTTGAAAACGGTTGACTTCACAGCTTAAAATGTAAATGTAAATTTATAACTTTGTAAATTGTCTATCTAATGACGTATTAATATACAGGTACTTCCATTTGAAAAACAAAAGTTATATTGAGTAAAAAAGTTTTAGATTGAAGTGCACATTGTTAACACCCTGTACAATGTATTGATATTTTAGTTCAATAGAATTCTTAGCGGATCTGTGGTGATTGGCAAGACATATTTTTTCTATCTCTAACTGCTTTTTTTGCTTCTACAATGAATTTTTAGATATCATGTTTTTAAGCAAAATTTTACTAAAATGGCGATAATCTGCCAACGTCGCTAGTAAGAAAAAAACAATTTACGGTGCATATGCAGCGTTTCAAGCTGCATTCCACGAGCTAATCAAAAATGAATAGTTCTATTTAAAAAAATACAATTTGATCTTGCCTCGCTTTTCTGAGACACTCTGTATCATATAAGATATTTTAAAATGTGCGCATTTTGTGCGTCAACAACTTTTATATGAAACTATTTTTCGAAAGTTCAACACCACCGGAAATAATGGACTCAATCGAACTAAAAAACCACCCTGTATTTATATAAAGGGTGTTTCACGGGTGATGATACTTTAGCCGTATAGGAAAAGGGAGACATTATTTTTAAAATGTTGTTACATATGTAGGCCATGAGCTAACGATTTTAAATTTTCAACAATGTACTCTTTACTACGTATGCCAAAAATCTGCAACATCTTTGATGTTTGAAATTAAACAGCTTGTATATGATAGCATTTTTTGATTCGTCATTTTCTCGTTAAAATCTCCTTTACGTTCGAAGTTGAAATATTCACCTCATAGATAATCTCTCTACTAACAAAATTTGTGTTTCCTGGGAAAATGCGTTTTCCCATCACTTTTCACTCATTAAAATTCACAAATTTTCCATAAAAACAGCGAGACGTACGAAAGTTCCAAAAATTTCGCACATTTGCTAAATCTATATTTTGTTTGTTCTTGGTTTGTTCTAAGACACATTGTATGTACAGGGTTTCGAGTATATTTTTGCACCTCAGTAGAGCGTTTGTTTGAAAAGTTGTGGAAGTTAAAGTTTAATATATTTTTGTGTATTACTAACATTTCTGGTCAGAATAGCAAACATGTTTTGAAAATTGTAACATTTCACAGTTTTTGTAATAGAACACCCTGTATATTACATAATTAAAACTCGCGTTTGTTTCCAATTATGCAAACAAGGGGTTTTATGAGAAAGGGGCGTTACTTTCACCACGTATTCCAGGTGCAAAAATTTTCCTAGTTTGCTATATAAACCATAGCCCAAAAATGCTTCGTTACGGATTGATAGTGTTGAAACATAATTTAAAAATTGCAAAATGATAAATTTCTTGAAAACGGATGGAGGCTTTTTAACGAAATTTTCCAGAGGTTAATAGGTAAGAAAGACCTATGATTATGAGCTACTCTCTTTGCCAATTAGTACTGCAAGTCTAAAATAAATTTTATTGGTGGAACCTTCCAAGCGCGCTTTTTGCTCACCCGCAAGAATCCTCATATACTTATTGCGTGCCCCGCCTTATATTTGGTATGTTTAGTAAATAGGTAACTGTGCTTGGTGCATTGGCGGTCAGATCGAAATATTTTGATTTCGCAAATGAATTATGGGGGGGCCGAGAATAGCGAAAATTTCGAAAACTGATCAACGTTCTCATAGTATTATTGTGCCAGATTTATATGAAAAACTAATTTTTAATTTTTTATTAAAAAATTATTCGCCTCAGTCGATTTGTTGAGATTGGGTAGGTACCTCCAGTGTTAAAACATATGCTGCCTCTAATTTACAAGGTAAGCATATTATATTTGCAGTTTTTTTTTAGTTAAATTTTCGTTGAATGGTGTAATTTGGTTCGCATTATTATCCGCCATTTAAAATCCGTGATTATTTTCATAAGGTTTTGTTAACATTAGGTACTTTAGGTATTTGAACAACGTAACAGCATAACATTTGATTAACGAAGACAATAATTTTTGAGATACTTAAATACAGGTCGATTTATCAGTATATTAACCCAGCGTGTATTTTGCCTCCGACAGATCACGTATTAAATGTTACAGTCAAAGCGATAGATGCCTTAATCTCTCGTTAAATACTCCGGATCTACGGGCAATAATAGACGTAATTAACACGTATAATTTACGTAGCTAATTACGTAATTTTTTATAGACATCGACGTCTTTTCCCAGTCTTTTAAATTACGTCGCATGGATAAGAAAGACTCACGTCTGGCGGATGCCATGAAGACGTATTATTTAGGACGTCGGAAGTAATAGCGTTCAATTATACTTATCTCACGCTTTGTGTACCTCGATTGATTGCCTGGGACTAATTTCTGCTTAAGCATCTATCCAGTTTATAGTCATATAGGAAGCCTTACCATTTTTAATAGAAGCTAAAACTGCCCGTTTTCTCACTGAAACACCAAGCCGTCCAAACGAGATTAGTTCCGTAGGTGAAAAGGTGGTTTCCGAATCAACGCACTTTACAATAAAGATTGCATGATATGTCACTGGGTCTCCAAAGTAAACTAAAAAGTGTCCTCCAAATTTTTCCCCACTGGTTATATAGTAGCCTCTTTGCCATAGATCCTTAAAAATCACTAAACGCAAAGTCGTCGTTTGGGAGGAAATTAGATCTGTTGAAATCGCACTAAGCGATTGAATGGGATCTTTTAAGAAAATTGGCCATATCATATTTTCCTTTGTCACTGTTGACGACTTGTTGATTTCATCATTGAGGATTTCCTCTTTAGACCGATGATCACCCATCGATCGCCTTTTTTCAACAATGTTATCTATTAAACATAATAATTGGCGTTTTCGTAGTTGTCTATATTCCTTTTGTTGGGCTTCTAGTAGGGAATCTTCCAGATTGGCAGCTGGATCTGGTAGTTCACTGGCGGTATTTCTATTTTCCCAAATACTAGCAAGTTCCTTTTCAACTAGCAGTAAAGCCTCCTCGGGCATCAATTTGAGTGGCAGCGAAGGAATGGAACTGGTGCTGCCTATTATGTTTCCAACAATTCTATGAGCTTTTCGCAATGCTGACCAATCCTCTATATCATACACAAAAATATTCCCATGGACAAATATTAATTTAATCATTTTAAAAGTATTTAACACATTGTATAGTAAATAGTAAATACAAATAACCTTGCACTCACCGCAGATTAGATAGGTTAGGTCTGGTACGTCTAGTTAGCCTTCTATAGACCGTGTAAGGTAGTGAAAGAAGAGAAAATATTCTATGCGATCATCACAATAACCTAACATTGTTACCTTCCTCTCAAGGGAAATTGTCAAATAACAAAACAAATAATCAACATCAACAAGTATTTTTTCTGATTAATTTGATATTAACAAGTCCTTACCATTGAACGATGACCTTTAATGAGAGGTATGCATCGCTTTTAGATAAATGCGTAACATCTTTAACAACGTGGAAGACATTTATACAGGAAAATTTAAAGGAGCAAGAATATGATATTGAAGCAACTAAGCTACGAGATATTACAAGACAATACTGTGAAATTGATAACAATTTTCAAAGATCTGGTGAAGCAATTAAGCTGGTTGAAAATGCTGTATCTGATCCTTCCCAAAACTATGACATAGATGCAATGTACCAAGAGAATCTTTTGAAACAAGATATCAAAGATCCAACGAGGAATGAAATATGGCAGCAAATATGTTGTGATGATGTTGCAGTTCGAGTGATTAAACCTAAGAAACAGAAAAATAATGAGCACTATGAAGAAGTGAATGATTCTGTGATGTGTTCCAGCTCGTTTTCTGCACCGATAGATCCCATTTCAAAACGGGTAATTCGAAAGCCTCTAAGAAACAGAAAGTGTAAGCATGTCTACGATAGCCAGTCCATATATGACTATATTCGACAATCTGGAAGAAAAGCCAGATGCCCATATGTGGGTTGCAAAAATAACTCACTAGCCCCGGATCATTTACAAGAAGACTCTCAACTGGAACAGCGGATTTCACAGTTTCTTGCCCAACAAGAAACTGATAGTTCAGGTTCGGATGAGGACTCAGATTAACTAATGCGTTTATTTTATTTCATTGTTCTTCGATTGATAATTTTTCATTTTTGTTAGTTTTTTAATATATGAGATACATACACGGTCAGATATACCAGCATACTACTTTTACTAAACCTACACGATTTTTACTTGCAAGAAATAACTTGAACGGGTCGTTCAGTTTGACTTAGAGAACATTGATTTTTTAACGTTTCATCCCAACATTTTGTGGTTTATTAATGTTATATTTTTGGAAAATTGATAAAAATATACCTACCTTTATTTTATACCACTAGTTCAAGCTGTACTCGCCTTTTGTGTATATCACTAAAATGTATATTATCCAAATATTATCTTCAGTTTTCATTTTGTATAAATAAAAACCAAAAAAAATACCTTTTTTTAGTTAGTTTCAGAATTTTTGGAAATACCTATTATTATATGTATGTAAGTCGATTAACAGCTATAATACCAAAATTGAGCTATTTGCTAAAAAATAAAGATATGCAATTTATTAACGTACTACGGTTAGCAGAAACATATCTTTTTCTGGTCCAAGATTATATTGCAAACTTGCAAACTTTTGAAAGTCACATTTTGCGCTTCTTGTTCGTAAGTGACCATTTCGCTCTCCTCGTTTGAAAGTTACCAACGCAGATTTTCAGTTGCTAATTGCAAGTTCATCCGACTGAAAAACAGATCACATCAGCTGTTAACAACTATTTTCATATTCATCAAGAATTCGTAAATATTTGCCAATAACGGTTTAAACATCATATTTTAATATTTAATTTAACAATTTCCAATATTCCAATTTAAATAAATGTAAATGTGATACTGTAGAAGTCTAGACAACACGTGCCCAAGAATTGAATCATTAACTACAAATGCTTGATGAAATATTAATTTACCCGTTTCCATTGGAAACTTAAAAATTTTAATTTTTTCGCCTTTTTATTTTGAACCATGTTTGTAAAGGAAATGAATGTCTATGTTAATCTCAGTGCATTGAACCACAAACCCCCGATTGTTAGAGCTTGTTTAATTTAGATATTCAAGGAGTCATTCGACTTATCAATATTTTCAGTTATACCCAACATTAGTATAATTTTTTAATTTAAATCATCTTTTTAAACTTATATATTTTATACATATCTTATCAATCAAACAAAGTTGGATAATATTTTCGAGATATACAGAGCAGACTTAAGGATATGTAGTTTCAAACAATAATAGAAATACAAGTTAGATTGAAAACTGTATAATTAAAGTACAGCGAGTTTTTGAGAAAAACTCTGCATTCAAAAACTTAGAATGATCTGTGTCGAATATGTTGTCTCGTCCAGCAAAATTTTACAAAACATTGACAGTATAATTTCGCATTTAACGAGCCGAAGTAGAATCTGTAAACATTGTCTAAGAAAAAAACACTCGCACATGGAAAATAACGCTGGAAACATGAAAATCTTATTACGTTGTATTTAATAAATAACTGTGTTTTGTCTGCGTACAAATCATCTTGAATTATATTAGAAAAACTAATACATCATTTCACTTTTGTAATCAATTTTATTTAAAAAAATTAATAAATAAATAATAAAACGTTGGAATAATTATATATCGATATTATTTACACAATATGTACAATAAAATATAAACTGGTATAAGACAGTCGCCACTTTTAATCCTATAATAATGCGCATTCTTAATTAATATTGAACACCATTGCAAAAAAATCAATTTAGACTTATTTCAGAGCATCCAATAACTTAGATAAATCATTACTTAATTTAATACAATCAGAAAAGTAACATTGTAACTATACTAATGCAAAATATGTCACTTTAAAAGTCTTTCACTCAATATATAATCCTCTCGACGAGTTTTCCATATTTTGATGCGGTGCCGTCTGGTAGTCTTTTTATACCTATATGCCACAAATATATTTTCGTTAAAGTTTAACTGAAATTATCTACATCTCATTTTAATCTATCTTAAATTGAATAAAATCATCAACATATTTAAAAAATAATAAATAAGAAAGCATGTACAAAATTAACGTTTACATTCATGTTGATCATTTCAAAGTAATAATAAAACATTCTTTTACCAGAGTTCATATCAGAACTTTAATGCTTAAATATTAAAATAAACGGTACATATACAGTATACACTCACGGCTTTAACTTTTTGAGCAACCATAATTTTGACCAGGAATATATAACGATAATTTCTCATTTAATTCTACTATTTGTATTGTACATTTTTTTTAATGTACTTTGGAACAAGATAATACGCCTCTCAGCGAATTAAAAATTTGTGTTTTTCTAATTTTATAATTATAGACCATTGAATAGTTGTAGAATATCTCCAGCATCTCAAGGATTGCATAGGGAGATATTCTAACTTGTGTAGGGTCGCTACAAGTTAGAAATTTTAAAATATTTTAATTTAATATTTTTCTGTAATTGGCAACATAATTTATTAAAACTAAAACATTTATTGCGTAAAAAAACGATACTATCCAAACTTGATCGAGTTATGGTCGTTTCAAATTTTAAATCGGTGAGTCCGATTACATACAGCGTATTACATGAGGTACTGAACAAATATAACTTAAGTATTCCTAAAGTCATTCTAAGCTAAACATATCTTCGAATGCCCATAGTAACTGTCTATATGCTGACAAAAATGTTCTACATAGCACTAATATTTTAATATACATTTCCATTTCCGATATGTTTCGACCAGGTAGTATTCAGTACTATACAGGGTAATTCACAATCTTATGGACACAGCAGGGGCGTGTAGAGGGCTTCAAAACCAGTTCAGTTGCAATTTAAGTTTTTTCTCTCAGGCCCACGCTTAACAATAGTCAGATTTGACAACCAAATCACAGCAAAAAGTAGCACAGCCTACTATGATAAAATAAAAAATGTTGTTCGATCAAAGCAAGTGACGCACCACGTTGACACGCAAACGCTCGGGGGTTAAAAAGGAAAAAAACACCCTGTAGATTTTCACAACCAGTTGGCTTACCTACGGGTAAAGGGTCTAAACAGTAGCCTACGTTCAGAATTTGAGCAAAATATCTCATAAACTGTAGGAGTTAAAGAGAAAATACCAATATTTTGTATACAGAACACCCTGTATCTCATTAAACATGGGCCTTGAAAAAAAACTTAAATGGAAACTCAACTTGTTTTGAGGTCCTCTACACGTACCTGCTCTGTGTCCATGAGGTTGTGAATCACCCTGTATATTAGTTAAATACATTACCACAATAATTTCTGTTATAAGCAGGAAAAACGATCAGCAACAGTATAAAAATATAAAATATAGTTGAAATCCCGAGCTTACTCTATCCACTGCTGAACATTTAAGTACCAGAACAGCAGAATATTTCTAGTAAGCTTTCTTGATCGTTTTTATAGATATTTTTTCCAAATTATATACATTATGTACATAAAAATTGTTCATTTTAGGTTTTTCCCTTTCAGTCGCTCTTTATTTCAAATACCAGTTGTATTGAAACGTTTAAGAAATTATCTAACCACAACCAAAACTGTAAGAAACCGATTTTCATCACACATTTTGCTCAAACTGACCCTAGAAACACTTTTCTTAAATTTGTACGGTACATTGTGCAACACCCTGTATATACCATGGTCCCAAAGTCAATGCTTCTTTAGTTTAAAGATATTGAAAAGCATACTCATTACATTCAGGTCTTGTACGAAACATATTGAAGGAGAATCAAAACAAATATTTCTAATAAAAGCAATGCTACAAACTATAAATTATTGTAGTACTGTAGATATAAAATCAATGGCAAAGACAAAAACTGAAAGATATACAATAGTACTATATGTACTTTTCACTACATACATGCACCATATTTTGCCAATTACCATAAAGATTAAGCAATATTTGATTTTAAAAATGTTACTTTTGGCGCTTGTATTATAGACGTATCATGTTTATATTAATATTGTGGTCTACAAAATCAATATATTTCGAAGAAACTTTTGATTAGAAATAATTCCAAAAGGACTAGACATATTGTTTGAATAACTGAACAATGAAAGTAAAAACAAAATGAAATTAAAAACGGAATATATATTCAATTTGTTTCCTTCGAACTTACTAACGATTTAGTGCTACTTGTGAAATGGCCCTTCAGTATAGTAAAAAGTACATATATCACAACAGGGATTATGTAAAAAAATTTCATCGAACAAATATGACACGCGAACAGTTTGGCCGTTATTTCTGTTACTTTCAAGACAATAAGTATTTTGAATATATACTATATACAATACCATTCAAAAGATGTCGAAATAAATTAATATACTTAAAGAGAAACTAGTCTAACATTGAATCTTCGTAATTCAAATTCCTGTGGCTACAAAATAGGAAAGTATTATTAAATTGTAAAACATGCATTTTAAGTTACAATCAGTTCGCTAATAATCGTAGAAATATCACAGACAAGACAGCCATAAAGTAATTTATTTGGGGGTGAAAATAACGGTATCTAGTATTCGATAAAGATCATGCAAATGAAATGATTCAATTAGCATCACGCATGAAATACCCGTATAATAGATTCTACGTTTCATGTTTTTAAATGGTTAATTAATTCATACTTCTTTTCATACTCAGCTCACAACTCAATTTTCTGTTAACCATTCATACAAAAAATTAGTTAAATGCGTTTTTTAATAGTGTAGATTTAAGCTTAGAACTAATAGTTATGCCACAGCCAGAGATCGTTAATTTACGACCGAATGTATTAATCAATAGAGAAACTTCAACACTCACTTAATTAAGATTAAGGGGGTTGTTCGAGTTTAATTTAAAAAGTCAGTTAAGTGTTTGTATAGCAAAGAGAAATCTTAACGTTTGAAAGAACATTTCATGTATCTTGACAATTTATTTCATTTAACTAAAAATATGGCAACTTGGCCAAAAACTCCATTCACCGACTTAAGGGCAAGAAATCAGAATTCAATGATACCAAATCCAACCGCACTTACCAATATTACAAGTAAGCTGGAATCATTATCTTATTTTTAAACTTCACAAATTAAAAATCTATGTACCTGATGTTCTGTTTCGTCGCTTTTCCGATTTTTGGATTTCCTTTTGGTTTTTGTGAAAATCTCCGACCCACACGCCAGCCCCAACCTTAGGTGAATTGGTAATTTTCCATCTGCTGAAAACAAAACAGGTTACTAATCTATTCTTTGAAAATTTACCAACCCAGTGTATAAGCTAAATCCAGCAGTAACAAAATACAAAGGATAAATTTTAGGGGTGTTATAATCTAAAAACTTGCTGTAATTCCGCATGAGTTGCAAGAAAAAAGAAGCATGGGAAATGGGAATTTGATATACCTGCTACAGGAACTTTGAACCCAAATCTAAACGTTTTATTCTTACAAACGGTTACATGTCTTTTCGGTGGGACTGTTAAGCGTAGTCGACTGGCAATAAAATCGGCAGTAAAAAGACTTTTGATTGCAGCCAATTCTATATAGACAAATATTTTATATTACTGGCATAAATTTAAAAGATTTTTAAAACCTATGCTGAATGAGTATTAAGACCCAGCATCAAAACTTTCTACATATGAAGGTTCATGTAGAAAAATTAGATCGGACACAGTTTATACACTACTTATCCGAATTAAAATTCGGTGAAAATTCTCAATTTTATTGTCCTATAAATAAAATTAATACTATTTTGGAACATAGATTTGGGCAAATATCTGAAAATACCTTTGTTTAAAACGAAGTTTCAAATTTCGCGCATGTTCACCCAATACTCACACATTACTACATATATCAAATATTCTCTTGTATCTGCAGAGTGTAATGCTTTAATAGTTGAGAAGACCACATTTTTAATACTTATAAATGTTGAAGCCACACCAAATATTCTTAATACTAAAACTTACCACTGCTAGTCAGTTCCTTGGATTTTGATTTCTTATGTTTCTTAATCGGTAGTGCATTTTCTAGCGCATTTTGTAATAATCTAGAAGTAACTCCTTTGCGGGAAATGTGCTTATTTAACTTTTCCGCCCTTTTTTTGCTCAGTTGGGCTCGCAAGTCTCCTGAAAATAATAATTATGTTAGAATAAACTACGTAGCGTACTTAACAAAACGCATTAAATACCTTCATCATTGGGTCTGATTTCCGATTCAGCTAAATTTTCAATAACGAGAGCATGGTCCTCATCATCATCGTTATTATTCTGCTGAATTTCTTCTTTCACCTGCTTCCTGTGTTTCTCCACTTTGATCTCCTTTGCATCGTCTAATTTATCAGCTCGTTCATATTTGGATGGATTTTTTATTTTTATTTCGATTTTTCGATCGAATTTTTTAGGATGCCGTTCAGATTTTACTCCAAGCTTTTTCGAAGCCACTGATTTATCAGCCCTAGGCGATTGCGTTGTCCTTGATCGTTTTGTTGAGTTTACAGGCGAGATTTCTCGTCTCTTCCTTTTATTTATTCCACTACTTTCATTACTTCTACTTCCCTTTGAGTCTTTTATGTGCTTCGTTTTCTGCTGAAATAAAATATTACAAGTTACTAATTTATCTGTGATCCGAATCCTACATTAGTAAATTATAAGGTCATTAGACCAACCTCGTTTTTCTCTCCATTTATCAGCTTTGAAGACGGGTAACTTTCACATGTTTTAGCGCTGATCTCTTTGGCTTTAAAAAAGCTTTTTTTTTCATTATCCGAATCTTCTTCGGAAAATAAATCCAAATGAGCATCCAGCTCCAAAGCATCATCCTGAAGAAGAATGTCTTCATTTAATGGCTCAACTTCCATCAACTCTTTCACGACTTCACACATTTTCGTCGTGATCGCATGTTCTGCTACTGGCTCCACTTCTTTCGGACTTTCTGCTTTAACACACTCCTTTTCAATACTCTCTTCTGATTTTGCATCATCTTTAGGTTTCAACCTGATCACACCCTCTCTGACTTTCATCTCTTTGGATTCGAATTTTTTCTTTCTAGCCTCCAGAACAGGATCTGTGAATAGCTTTACATCTTTTTGAGGACTTCGATCTACATTTGATTTGTCCAAAGCGAGCTTCTCTTCGGATTTTGACAAATTCTTGAATCCAAGTCGATCTCTAATGCTTAGCTTGTTCTTAGACCCATTTTCCGAATCTTAAAAAGAAAATAACAATATTTGATCTAACGTTCTTTAAATGAAATTATTACAAAATAATTGTAGTGACAAAATCGGAATAAATAAAATACCTTTTATTTCTCGTTTCCTTGGAGATGTAGATCTCTTTTTCGGGCTGGCAGAGCGCCGTTTCGGACTGAACGGTCTTGACTTAGGACTCGAATTCCGCAACCTTGGACTGAGAGGTCTTCTTTTGGGACTTGAAGATCTTTTTTTAGGGGTTATTGATCGCCTTCTGGGTGATCGGGATCTTTTCTTCAAAGGAGAAGGTGACCTCTTCCTCATCAAAATAGGCGAGGATTTTCTCAAAAGCGGAGGGGATCTATTCCTAATAGGTGTTAACGATCTTCGCCTAGGTGATGTGGATCGTTTTCGTGGAGACAATGATCTTCTGCGTGGAGTGGTTAGTGGGTTTCTAGGACTAATAGATCGGCTTCTGGGTGAAGGACTTCTTGAATACGTTCGTCTTGGAGATCGTTTTCTTTTCTCGATTATTGCCCTATTTTGTAGAACAAATGCTGCACTTCTGGGTGATAACGGCGCCATCATCTGGGTTGGTAAGTTCTGCGTTGTATCAACACGTAAAGGAGGCAGCGGCATATCAAAGAAGGGGGGTGAATTAACTATTATAGGCGGAGGTCCAAATTGTGGATTAGGAAATACAGCTTGAAGATTTGGAAAATGGTGCATTGCACCATTTTGAGGTAAATATTGCTGCTTAAATAAGTGAGGAGTCGGTTTGTAGTCACGATGACGTCCTCTAATGCCCCGAAAATTTCGTTGAAATGGTATGTTGTGCCTTCGCTTTTTCAATGCCGATTCCGAGGTCGAAGAGTTATCTATCGCTTTATTTGAATTATTATTTTCTTTAATAGCCACAGGTTCTGTTTGTTCAGATGTTGGTTGGTCCACTTTTTCTATCAACTGCTCATTTGAAGTACCCAATTCCTCTGACTTAACAACAATATATTTTTTATCTTCACTTTCACTTGTCGAAGGCTCGTTTTTCTGTTCACTTTCAGAATCTACCACGCTAGGAGTTTCATCAATTTCTTTTGACTTAGCTTTGCCTTGTATCTCATCATCCAACTCCTGCATTAGGGCTTCTAAGCTGTCAGCCCTCTCCAGCTTGCACAGCTCATCATCCGAATCCATTTTAAGCGTTTCTTCTTCAGAATCTTCATCTTCCGATTTATCAGTATCTCGATAACGGTCAAATTTGCTAGATGCTTTATCGCCCTTTGCCTCCTGTTGGCTATTACTGTTATATCTGCTTTGCGGGAGAAATACTGAATCAGTTTTAGTCTGTTGTTTAGATGTTGCATATTCGATGGAATCACGTGGAGTAAGAGATATGAGGTTGCTGTAGACAACGCTGTTTTCCTAGAAACAATACATAAAATAAATTAAATTTAGTGTTAGTTACTTATATGTAAAGTTACAGCAAAATGTTTCGAAATATCGCACTGAAGTTGTATTAGTCAAGATTTTTAATGGTCAATTAGAAATAACATCATTATTATTACAGATTCCACACTGTATGAAATTTAAAGAACATTATATTCAATACAACTATTGTGAGATATATGGAGGCAATATTTGAAAATTAAAATCTTAGATTACTAAAACTGAATACCTAGATGGAAATTAAAGCCCATCAAACTAAATAAGCCATATGGCAATAGTAGATATATATAAAATCTATATCTATGTATATCAGTTTACAACTAAAAGCACTATAGTTGCAACAGTGTTAAGTAAAAGTTTAAAGTAAATCAGCTAGAAAAAACTAAGTTGATAAAAAATATTTTGCAAATATTTGGGATGTTCAAAATTAAAAAACGATGGGCTTTGTATAAAAACCAAGCTTGCAGGCTTGATTTAAGGTAGGCTTAAGAGAATGTTGTTTGGTCAAATTATTTCGAAAGTTTTCAGTAAGTAGTAAAGAATTTAGAAAAACATGATAGATAAGCATGCAACAAGTTTAAATCTATGAAAGATATAAACTTCTACCTGTACATGTATAATCCCCTTGTATCTAAAGTCGTTTGTTTACACATGTTTTCACTTACTTTTGCAGTCTCTCGTCCATTAAAAAAACGACCTTTACCATGTGGGTGATTTCCATATTTCCTATTTGCACCTCTGAACTTATAAGCTACTTTACAGGTAGGCAATATAGTATTAACGTTTTGTGAGAAGGATGGGTTTGCTGCGGGAGGTTTTTTAAGGCTTCGAAGAGCAACCAGTCGTAACGCTTCTAAATCATCTTCCTCATCTGATGCATTCATCTAAAATGCAAAGACTCATTGATAATGTGTTACATGAAATGTAAAAACGTTTTCTTACCCTTCGACTATCATCCATAGTTCTTTAAAAAATGCACTTATCGGAAAATAAGTTAAACAACTAGATGGCAAGGTACATAATCAATATGGCTGATTTATGTTGACATATTTTGGGGTTTCTCAGAGATGTCAACGTCAAATGGCGCCACTAGACATCAACTCAAGGTGACAGTGCTGCCAATCGCAGCATATTTGGGTAATTTTAAAGCATCTAAATTTCTCTGATTCCAAATTCTAATTATGACAAAACCCACAATAACATTTAACAGAATTCATTACCCTTTACGAAACTAATTAAAAACTTGTTTGGTCGTAGGCATGAATCTGCAAATTAAAATTTCCATAATCTTTGTAAAACGAAATTCCCTAGCAATTGATTTTCACCCATGCCGAATTTCTAAAAGTGTCAAATTTTATATTGACAAAATTAGGACAAAAATAAAACATTCAATTCCAAAAAGAAGTAATTGAATGTGCAAAAAGTTCTCTTATTATCAATTTCCTTGTCCTGAGTTAACTTGCCTATTTTTTCTGTAATTTAGTCTCGGGAGGGAATGACTGAACCATAAAAACATGATTTAACATGACCCCAAGTGCATCAAGGTACATCTATTATCATTATATCTACTTTACCAATAAGCGTTTTTGTCAAATAATTAGGAGAACGTATTTTATAGGAGTTTGCGAGTATCATGGATTTCTGGAAAAGTGACCCGGAAAATGCCCATGCTAATTCAGTCCTAGCTGGCATGCAAGAGTTTGTGGATAGTCCTGCGATATCAAATAATTCGCTTGAGGACAGCTCTGATAGTAACGAAAATTGTGTGAATACATCAAAACCCAAACTTCTCTCCAAGTCAATTTTATTGGCTAAGAAAAGACTGCAAGCTTACAGTATAATTAATTTGAAGGCAAAAGAAGCCAAAGAAACAAAACCAGTAAATACTGTCAATGAGACAGCCCCAAAACATAGTGTTCGCAAGGAACAGAAAAGTGAGTAGATTTTTTCATTTATCATCTTGGTTAGTCTGCAGATGCTCGTTAATTTTTACTTGATCTATAAACAAACTACTTGATCGGTTGAGCTAAGAAATGAACTAGAAATTAGCAATCCCTGAGTTCTTGTCGGACAAAAAAGTTTCATTCTAGGGTTTGAGAGTCTAATTGAAAGCCATTAGGATTCATATAACTTTTTTATAGTAATCGCATGCTAAGAAACAATACGATGATTAAACGTTCTAAGTAACCAATGTTTTGCTGTATCGTAGTGCATACACGTGACTTTTATGTTACCGATTCCTACGAAAATACTTTACTTATACTTACTTACTTTTTTGTTATTCAAATTATACTAGCAATTCAACAAACAAAAGGAAATCACAAACAGAAAGTTAGGTCGATATTCCGTTTGTGAGTTAAATAAAAAATTTTACTATTAATATATTTTCTACAATTATACTTGACTTTTTCTAGCTTTTTGAGCATAGCCTTGAAACATTTTTCTACAGTGACATTTGCCAAGTGTCTCTTTATATATCGACCTCATATTTTTTAAATGGGAGAACCGTCACTGGCTTTGCTAACTGAAGAACTAGATTTCCATGTTTCTTGCGTCTTTTGATTCTATAATCTATAATAGTTGATTGCATAATCTGATTCTTTTTTTTCTATATTTTGCAAATACCTTTCATCCTCGTTTAGACTTTATTATGGAAAACAAAACTAAACAGCAACTACCAATTTAAACTTGTTTTTAACTGGAAAATGTTCCACTACCGAATCTACAGAAAACGCTCGTTAACGAATATTGTTATTTCCTTTGAATCAATTGCTCCTTATTCTCACAAGTTCGCGCCTTCAATTCTCTGTTTTATCGTTTGTTTAGCATTCCACTGTCTAGACCTGCATTTATCAGATAACTGAACGTTATTCGATATATCGCTTTAAACAATGGTTTTCCTATTGAAGCAGTTAATAAAATTTACTATAACATTTTAATTAATTATATCTCATATTTCGACAGCGTTTAAACTCGTCAACTCTCTAAATAGTCACCTAGTTGGGTCTATGTAGGCCAGTCAGGGAAAAAAATGTCTACTAGAGGTCGTAAAAATGTTAATTGCTTTAATAAGCATAAAAACTCTGATATCATAGAGACCAATTCCGCATTGGTTGCTCATTTATTAGCTTTGAGCTGCGCTTTGGCAGGACTAGAAAAAATCTAAATCTTACATGAGTGTGCAAAGAAGAAAATAACTTGACGCAGTACCCTTTTTATTAACGGAACACCCTGTATATGTCATAAAACTGAGAAGGGAGCATAAAAGCAATAAATGTGCGGCAATGGCAATCTGGAAAGTTAGAAATTTATAAAGAGAAGCAAAATAATCACCTGCGTTAATGATGTATTTGATGATGTGTAACTATGAGCTCTACCTAATTTTCTACACTATAAACATTTAAAACGACGTTTTTACCGAAATTCTAAAACCGAACGGATTCTACTGGATTTTATCAATGTTTTTGCACGTTTTGATTCAATGTCTTGTGAACATCATGTCAATTTTATTTTATTTTCGACTCAATATGCATGCAGTTGAATTATTTTCTTCATTTGACTCATTTTCATTATTTTCGAAAAAGGACTCGAATAATTTATGTTTATTCTCAATTAGATCAAGACGAAACAGTTGCCGCACATTTATTACTTTTATGTTCCCTTCTCAGTTTTATGACATATACAGGTGTCCTGTAATCAAAAGGGTACTGCGCATTCTTTGGCTCAAAAGAAGACGATCGGACAACTTTTATTAAGGAAAAATATCCGATTACTCTGCTATTGATGGTTAAAGTTCTTAAAAATAAATATTTTATGAAATATCGAAAGAATGGTACTATCGAGTTTTATGAAACTCGCCGAGAATTTTTTCTTATGCACATACAGGGTGATTCAAAATTGGCGTCATTCCTTTTAAGGGGTCCAGGCTCACTTGGAGTGTACGAGAAAAACATAGACATTTTTTGTGTCTAGGAGATATTAACAGTTGAAGATCGAATTTCAACTTTGTTATTAAGCATTATTTTGAAATTGTTCCATGTTTAATTGGTAGTATATTGGAATACTTCAGCATTCAAAACGAAAAATTACGGTCATCAAATGACGAAATTTTTTGATATTAAAAAGTTCTCTTCTACAATTTTTTGATAAAAAGTTAAAGTGGCAGCAGATATGTTTTTTGTCATAAACAGATAGTCACACTTGTGAATAATAACAATAATTTGTCAAACTGTGACTTACTTTGAAGGTTCTTTTACGAATTTGCGGATATGCGATTAGTTCTCGGGAAATGCTACAGTAACAGCAGAAGCTGAAAGAACTCACGCCAACAAAGGACGAGGAGAGTGATTCCAGGAAGATAGTGGACGATAGATGTTCGGGTTCCAGGCACAGAGGAACACGTATTGACATACGATATACGAAATTCGGTACATAACCGAATCAGGGCCTTCCAGGGGTACTCAGAGCACAATAACTGACACTATCCCAAGATGCAAATAGATACCGAGGAACGGCTACATTCTTATGACGTCTGTAAGATACACACAGCACAAGGACACATTAAACCAATGAATTACTGAACACCGGTACAAATTGAGCAGGAGTTAATTAACTGAATACGAGAAGCTGCTTGATAAGAGTGGAAAATAAGGATATTACATTGGCACTAGCTTGTTTAGAGTTAACCATTTAAATGTTTGGTTGTGTATGGTTATTCATATGGGGTGTTCCATACATATACTGAGAAACTGTTAAGGAATATCAATACGGGCATGTTTTGCTGTAAATACTTTCAGTTTGTTTATTATCAAACTAGGCATTTCTTGGATCAATTACAATTGATACAATATGTTCAGGATAGTGTTTACTGACTACTTTATTGCTTAAACAAATAACACTCGGACCTCCAGAGGAATGACGCCAATTTTGAGTCATCCTGTATGTATTGTCTATTATGATTGTATGTGCTATAACCTGAAACCCGGCAATGCGACTCAAGTTTAAAAAGATTGTAACTGTATGAATCTGGAGGGTTCCCAGATTTCCTATGACAAACAATTAGCACACTGAAAAAGGCGACAATAAATCGCCGAAAGCTTGGTAGCTAAAAAAGTTCTTATTTTTTTACCACTCTCAGACCGAATCCCCAAGAAAGAAAAACCATCTTTCAATCGTACGTGCTATGTATTGTTTTTTGCCATTGTTGTTTACCATGTCTATATTTTGTAGTATTTTGTCCATAAAATTTGTAAACATCTGCTTTGGGCAAGTGGTGAATTCTTAAGTGTCTTGGTACAAAAGCTACCATAACCTTTTATTTCGTTATTGCAATGAACTAATTTTTTTGAGTTGGTGCACAAATCATTTTTTTACATTTTTGGGTTCTTTGCAAAATCTTGGAGCAATTCTAGTTTTTGCGCAAAAATCAATCTGTATTTGCTGTTTATTGTTAATCGGTAAGAAAACAGGAATATTTGTTGTGCAAAAACTATAATTGCTACAAGATTTTGCAAAGAGCATGAAAATGTCAAAAAATGACCAGCGAATCAACTAAAGAAAGTGAGTTGATTATAAGGACGGAATCAAAAGTTCTGGTGGTTTTTGTACAAAACACATAAAAATTCACCGCTTGCCCAAAGCGAATGCAATGCTTTATCAAAATAGCACATTCATCAGTTTTACATAAGGATAAATTCACAGCGAGTTTCATTAAAATCCATCGTATAATTCTCCTGATATAGCACACATACATAATTTTAAAACATACCTTTTTCGCCAAAAAAGCAGAATATTTTAGGTTTTCAGAAAACTTGATAGAATTAGATTATTTCTTACAAATATTGTTGTTTAAAGGTTTAACGATATCAAATCTTTTTAGAATAATATTAATTTATTTATACAAACTTATTGTAACGATATTATAAAAAGTAATCTCTACACTGCGCTTCATGTACTTTGTATTGTTCCAGCCGTGTATCCCGATGAAGTAGCCAAAGCAGTCATTCGCGACATAGAAGTATTAAAAAAATCCGGCTTTGGATTTGAGGCTAAGATTCCATCAGATATCCAGATTCCTGATGATCCGGTTGTTTCACTAGCACAAGTAACTAGTGATTCTCCCTCTGTATCAGTAAAATCAGGTTTGTGTTGTGTAAATTAGCGTAGTTGTATGGAAATGCGTATGTAAACAAATCAAGTTTATCATTTTCTTACATTTAAAAATACCACAGGATGGCTGCATACTGTTATAGCAAGCTACACATACATGGATTTAGTGGCGCTATTAAGAAATGAATTTGCACGTGTTAACATTAACTCGCATGAGTTGAATCTTTGAATGCTAGACCGAAAAAGTATGCAGCTTTCTGAAATTACTGCGCCAGTAGTAAAAAAATATCGGCCGAAAAATATAACATTGTCTTCAATTGCATGTCTAAACAAGTACTTGCACGTTGAATCGTCAGTTTTCAGTCGAATTTTCGTTTCACTAGAGGTAGGAGCTATAATTCTGGTTGATTTGTGCGGCTTTCCTAAATATGGTTTTACAAAAAGCTGACAGCAAAGTTTCTGGAATATACATACTTAGTACTGTTTATAACAGAAGAAATCAATGAGAACAGGCATACGAAAACCTTTCAAATTTAATGGATGGATATTCCACCATGAAATCAATATTAAAATGAAACTGGCGTGTCAATATTGTTATTTGGTTCCATGCATGTGTAAACCTGTGGCGTGTAAGTAGAACCTGCGCGACCACTTAATCAATGCATGTGTAAACTCACAATAAGTTTATCTTACGCAGATGAATATTGGAAGTTTTACTACGAGGAACGATTGTCAAATCCAAGTGATCGTTTACTCTAATAGTCCATTCATCATCGAATGGTTGAAGACGGCAATAATACATTTTCCAAAAAATAAAAAGTAGTTTGGTGTAAGAGGTTTATTGCTGTTACTCGATCCTTCAAACATAACATTGCGGTTTTTTATTTTTGCTGGTCTGTTTTTCCTATATTTTCAGTATCTGTAATTTATTGAGAGAAGTCGTTATTTAACAATGGTGATCGAGATTAATCAGAAATTATAATTTTAATACTAGACTCATTGAGTCTGAATGTCCGGAAAACTGTTCCATAATTGAATTGTTTTTTAGATCAGGACAATGTATTTCTAAAGCGAGAGATAAAATGTCGGAATATCAGAAAAAATGTTCCTTTCCGGCCAAGATCTGTCTCTCCACAAATATCACCTGAAACTGCTGATTCTGCATCAATTAAATATCCAAAAAACTGGACAGAGTACAAGGAAATGAACTTAAATGTTGAGAGAGACTCAGTCCTAAAATTGAAGGTATTCAAGAAATTCAAAGATAGGAAATTCAAGTGAGTGGCTTACCTCTTCATTTGCATTGAGTTTACTTATTACTTTCTTACATATTTTTAGCTTTAAATCTTATTTCAACTTTGAAACCCCATCTGTGCCAATTGAAAATTTTACAGTCAAATTAAAATCTGGATTCACAAGAACTGTACCTTATTCTCATTTGAGGTTGGTTGATTGTCTCAATTAAACTGATGCAGTTTTTCTGAGAAAAAAAATATTTTTAGATGCACTGCGGCAAAGCCTCAAATTTTATACAGTACAAATCAGAAGTCACAACCTGGATACCTAACTCGACAGCAACTCTTTGCGCAAATACCAAGGGAAAAGATGCTTACTATAGAGAAATTAGGGGAATTTTCTAGGTAAAATTAATCTATTTTGATATACTATGACATACTAATAAGAGAACAAAAACACTTATAGATGTCAACCATTTGAGAATGCACTAACATCTAGAAAATGGTATCCAAAAACCTGGAAAAACGTTGATAGTTCTGAAGTTAAGCTGGTAGAAAATTCAATAGGTCTTTCTTTTCTTCAAAATTACTCTGACGATGAAGATGTTGGATTAGTGGAGAGCGAACCGCTAAATATTGAGCAAACTAATCCAAAAACACCAAGCCTCGCAGAAACCTCACCAATATCAGCAAAACCGCCATTAGTTTCTAAAGATTCTGAATCGCTGAACGAAAATCAAACACCTTTACCTAGGAATGTCGTTGTGAAAAAGTCGAAATGGGATGATATTGAAACGGTTGTTGTAAATGCATCATCTAATGATAGAACTCCTCCACTCGGGGATAAAGAGGAAGGTGAAGTTCTTTCTGATGAAGAGGAAAAATGTGATATTGCACGGGAATATGAGAAGACCAAGGAGGAACTAGAAAAACTAGAAGCTACTCTGAAAACATCAACTGTTTCTCTGGAGAATATTATCGTCAAAAAGTCGTCTCAAAGAAGTAGTGATAAAAACGGAAAGAAGAAAAAACACAGAAGAGATCATCGAATTGAGTCATCTAAGCGCTCTAAAAAGAAGTCCACCAGGAAATCGGACAGCGGATCTTACATGAACAGCTCCTCAGAGTCATTGGACTCTGAAGACGAATCGTCTAAACGTAAGAATAAAAAGAAAAAATCCTCTAAACGTAAACATCAAAAAAGCAAAAGTCGAAGAATAAAAAAGAAAAAGCTAAGGAATAGAGCCAACCGTGATCGATCACAAAGTGAAGATTTTGATGTTGAATCAGATTTGGAGGATAGGCTGCCTAATAAGCTAAGGAGTAAAAATAAATTAAAGGAAAGTTTAAAAATGCGACTTGAACATTCTTGTGAAATCTCAGGTGTTAAAGATAGTGATGCTAGTGATCAAGAGAACTATGACGACGACATTAAATTTTTTGCGGCAAGATTCGACGCTGAAACGAAATTAAAAGGCAAATCTAAGAAGAAAGCTGCTCCAATCATAGCATTAGAAGACCTATCAGTACCTCACTCGAAGCTTGACGAACGCGTTTCAAAAAGAAAGTCAATCGAGAGTGACTCTGTGGTTTCTCCAGCTGCCAATGTAAAGAAAAATGAGGAAACTGACAAAGAAGACGCTGTTGCAATCAAAGTTGACTTGCTTAAATTGAATGAGGATTATTTACGGGAACAGAAGAAGAAAGAAGAAGAAAAAGTCTGTATTCCGTCAGCGGAAAGCGCAATTGACAGTGAAGGAAAAATGCTACCTAATGCAGATTTTTCTGTAATAGAAGAAATACATATTGATAAGGAGCAAACTGAAAAGTCTTTTAAAGAATGTACTGCAATTGAGAATAACTTTGATAGATTATGCCGAGAGGAGGAATTTGTCGGCGCGTGCGTTCAGCAAGCAAGCGGAGATCAACAAGCGACCGGAGAAAATCAACAAGCGAACGGGGAAGATCAACAAGCGGACGCAGGAGAGCAATCAGTTGATGTACCAAATACTAAGTTGCAGAATACTGCGACCAAACCTAAAATTGTGGAACCTGACTGGAATGTATTGAAAAATAAAAGAAAGCTCCTTAAATCAGACGAAGGTGGAAATTTGAATGTAAAACCCTTAAATAATAGTTTTAACGATTCGTTTAAAAGCAGCATAGAGTTGCTTGCTCCAGCAGTGACGTTCCCATTGTTAGATATAGTTAAGAAGGAAGCAGAGGAAAACGAGCTGAGCGTTCAAAAATCTAATTCTTGGCAGACGATTATAGATTTTCAGTCAACAAAAAGTAGATCACTTAACTTGGAAATGCCGTTAAATATTAAACCTTTCCTTCGAAGAGATATGAAAATAGAGAAGGACTTTTGGGATATAGAGGAAGCTCCGACCAGACGTTCGTATGAGAATAGCAAAAAAACTCACAAAAACAGGGAATCAGAGCTGCTTGGATCTACTGATAAAACTGTTGTGCTTACGTCCACTACGAAGAAAGGATCAGATAATACGATCCCTGATCCGATTCCAATTAAGCTAGAGAAGTCAGATGAAGTTATAGATGTAGAGCTTAACAATTCCAATAATTGCATCACTTTGGAAAACGAGTACGAAGAGTTTTTGAAGGCAGTTACTTCAACGAAAAAGCCTACTGCTAGTGAAACTTTTATGATTGACTGTAGTTCAACCAAGTGTGTTAAACCCCGAATACCTATAGACGCAGACAACTTTTGCATTGAAGAGTATCCCGTACAAACGTCTGTAAAAATTGGTGCAAGTCTAGAAGATTTGTTATTTACACCAGTTTCTGATGCTGCACCAGCGCAGATTCCTTTGCCACAAATCCAACCAGTTCCGGCACCGTCTCCCAATATAGAAGCAGTTATAGATATTCACAAATCCCTAATAAATCTTAGCGTTCCGGCCAATGTAACGCAAAACATCACTTTAAGTTTGGCAACTAGTGCTCCCAGTATATCAGCACCTTCATCATCATCAAGCATTGATACCTCGAAATCAAACTTTCAGATTTCTACTCCATTGAGCCTACATAGTCTTCCACTGCCCTTAAGTGCGACTGCCAGTAGCAGTTCTATAGATGCAGTAAGTGTTACTACACCAGAAATTATGACTTTCGAAGATGACGAAAATAAGTGCAATGGTGGCGAGAAAAAAATCGAAAAGTTAACGTTTACTGCTTTGACTTTGCCTTCGAAGAAGTTGTTAATGGGAAAGTCGAAATTAAATCTCGATGACTCTGATAGTGAGGATTTGAACATGGTGGATACAATAAAGCGCAAGAAGCTTGAATCTCTGATTGAAAACAACAAAAAAGAGATTACTAATCAGTCGCCCGGCAAATCGCCGGAACAGACCGCGGAGGCAGAGGTTTCAAAATATGTTAGCAAAGATGACAAACCGAGACGAGATAGTAGAGAAAAAATATCTCCAAAGCGACACAGAAGAGATTCGTCGCCGAGTATCCGCCACAATAGAAGTTCTTCAGTTAAGAGGCGAGATTCCAGTCCTCGAAGACGTACGTTCTCTCCTCGCAGAAAATCACCAAAGCGACGTAGTCCTACACTAAAACGAAAGCTTTCAAGTAGGCGAAGTATGTCACCGAAGAGAAGACGAAGGACGCCATCTCCAAGACGCCGCCGAAGTCCATTGCTTAAAGGGCGAAGTTCGCCAAGACGACATAGAAGCACAACTCCCAAAAATAGACGTGGTAGCATATCTAAAGAAAATCGTCCCGTGAAACGTCCAAAGTCACCACTACCATTTAGGGAAATGTCTCCACCCAAGCGAAGTGTTGCCGATTCCACAATAAGCGACGAACAACTTCAGCAGGACAACGATTATTGCCACTCTGGAAAAGGCGGCAAAACTGATTCTTATTCCCCAAGGCGGCGATCACTAGACGATCGTATCAATGAAGTTCTCGGAATGCCGCCTGCGGAGCGAGGGGCCCATCAAGACCTTTCTGATGCATCATACTATAATAAAAGCACTGATCAGTATCACTTTGACGATCAGAATCCTCAATTTGACCAACAATACAGCAACATTCAGTCTCAAGTATCGGCAGTAAACAGACGGTCGGGTAATACTGCTGGTCGAATGCTCCAAAGTACGTACAAGCAAGTGGGCAATATGTTGCAGATTGTTCCAACTGAAAATTTGATTGATATTCCCATGCCTTATAATATGGATCAACAGCCCTGTTTAGCAATGGCAAATTACCCAACTTGTTCAAAGGTAAATTAATAACATATAACGCTTTTTAAGATGCATATGTGGTGTTTTAGCAAGTTCAGCCAAATGTCCAAGCAACGCCGCATGCGATGAAATCCAAATATTTACAAGTAGGAAACATGTTACAAATCGTTCCCACCGAAATGGTTTCATGCCATCCCGTTGCAGAATCTGCTAGTGAAAAAGAGGTAAATATTTATCTTTTGTGAAAATACATAACAACCAATTCTAATATTAACTGCTCATTTTTTATTTTATTTTACAAAGGTTTATCTTTAAAGGTGATATTCTTCAAACAACGAATTATATTTTAATATTTCTCTCTTCATTATCTCTCTAAATTGATCTTTCACCTTTCCATTGGATGTAAATGTACAATTTACATTTTTCTACTATTAATTGGTTCAGGTGTTTATTTGCTTTTATTACGTAATGCGAAAATGTATAAATAATAGAGGTGCGCTAAACGGTTATTTTTCGTAAATGTTACAGTTTCACTTTGGTATTAGGTTCCAAAAGTAACATGTTACTTTTTAAATTTTTTATTCAACAAATCATGGGTCATAAGTAACTACTTACAGGAAAAAACCTGATAATAAAATCGAATGGTTAAAAAAATATATACGCTTTGCATGCGAAAATGTTGAAAAAGCTAATTTTCATTTAAAAAAGAAATTAACATTTAAAAATATTTTTCTAGTCTAGAAGTCTAGTTCTTCGCTCGTTTATGATAGCACCGGCTTTGGAAGATAATATCTCGCATGGAACAGAAGTACTAATATACATGTGCTTTTTTGTTATGAAACAAGTTTGTCAAAATCTTGAAAAGATGAATAATCTTCTTGTCTATCTTTTAACAGAACTTAAATTGAATTAAGTCAACAATAACATTAAATAATCCACATTAACAGTAATACTTATAGACTAAAAATGCTGAATGATACCATAACCGAAACTAATCGCTGATCTGACCGATTATGGTTCCTGGAGAACTGAACAGTTATTCTTATAGGCGAAAGGTGATAAACACAGTCATCAAACCAACGCGCAACTAAATATATTTTCCGTTGACAAATTATTACTGAAACTACGGCAACTGTGCAAACCACTTTTTCTGGTATATAAGACGGTTCCAAAAATAACCGGTTAAATTGGCAAAGTGTAACTGCGGTTAAAGGTTACGTTAAATACCGACCGAAAACCCTAATAAATAATAGCAATTTCCAACCGGCCCGGATCAATTAAAACACGGACAATTCGTAGTATTGAAAAATTTGGATAAATAAGTCGTTACTAAAAATTACTCTTTAATTAAAAATATGAGTTTTTGATTTAAAAAATGGAAGCAAGCCAATTATCAATAAATAATATAATATTGAAACAATCTGTTATACTTGTCGTGATTTCAGTCCTTTGACTTTCGTTCTCGCATCCTTTTTAATGTGAGCAATATCGCTAATTCTGCTCCGTTCTTGTCATTTTGTCTGTTGTATGCAAGTGTTAAGCTGCTGATTGCAAAAAGATGAAGAATTATTCGCAACTAATTCTTCATCTGAATCATTTTCACGACATTTTATTTGGTAAGTTTAGCTTCCGTATGTTTATGTAGGTAATTGATTTTCGACACTTGTCTAAATGTCCTCTGTTAGTATAGGATGAAATCATTTTAGATACACTGTGCCGGGGTAACACGAACTGTCTTGAAATGTGCCATGAATATATTTACAACTATTTGCTCAAGTCTTTTGAAATTGAAATTTCTCTTGGCCACGTTTGTTAAGACAAAATTTCTGATTTCTACTTCTAAGATTTTCTATTTCTAAGTTCTCCTTGGGAGTGATTTAATGAAAGTAGGGTTTTTTTTAATATGGAAAGGGATAGGTTATCATCTAAATCGTTAACAGCTTTTGTAATACGTTTTTATCGCATGAGGCGCCTTTTCCCAAGAATTACAAACTGCGTCTTTAAGTTTATTTTGAGCTTTTCACTGAGAGTCAGCGTTACATGCGATCGCTTAGGCGGCATATTTGATTTGTTTGATACTCTGTCGGTAATTTCCCAATATACGCGTTCGTATATCACATTTATCCTGGTTTCTCTGATAAGGTTTTTATATATTTAACACCAGCTACAAACAGTCACAAACAGCTACCGTTTGCATCCTGCAATAATACCAATTGTTTCTCTAGTATCCAAGCTATCTAATATTTTAGATCCTACCGAAATAATTGCTATTTTGCTTTGTCTTCGTTAAAGCATAATTGATCTGAAATAGTTAGAGTAGAAAAATATTATTAAGTAATTTTAAATTGGAAAAAGATTTCTCTCCAGATGGAAATGTCATTGATAGACCAATTGACAAATGTGACTGTAATTCGTTAATTTCATTAAATAAATTATTGATTTCAATATCAGATTAATTCCTTGAATTGAACTTCAGCTTCATACGTAAATATTTAGCAATTCCTTTTTGGAAATGCCAAATAAAGTGCTACTGGAAAAAGCACATAGTGTCTACATTTTTCAGCTCTTCAAACTTTTTTGTTAAGCAAATTAAACTGTGATCAAGTTTTCGAAAAAAAGTCATTTTATGAGGCTTATTTATTGCTGTAGTTGTTTTACCTAGAGAAGTTGGTTGCCTAAGAGGTGTTAATGAGTTTTACAGAAAAAAATTAGTAATTAAAGTAAGAAACTCAGTAAGTTACTGGGAAGATGATCTTAATCAACCGCAGTCGTATTAGTACTAGTAGTAATTAACTGTAGTCAATACTGAATTTCGAACCTTCTGCACATCATGGGTCTGCGTTAGCTCATACATGGCTGTTTGTCCACATCGTATGACTACAAGTACGCACTTGTGATTACTAAATTTTTAATGTTAAAATGAAATGTTTTAATTTAATCCAAACTCCATTTGTGTCGGATTAGCGAGTCTCCAATGTACGTTTTCTGTGACTTGTTTGCAACTTGCGACGGTAACTGAATATCTGCCACTTTTTGTGTGATTTAATTAAATATTTTAATTCAAATGTAATCATATGTTACTGGTATACGAAGGATTTTACTTTTCTACTGTAGTGTGGGTTTTCAGTCAGTATAGGATATGCAGGATCTTAGACTAAAACCACGGATTATCACTCTGTTAATTGAAAAATGTCTACAAAACTAAAGGTTTAATAGATTAAAATATTGATCCTTTAAATACTTTTTTATTACGCAATAGTCAAAAACATATTTTTTTTATATTTGTATTAGCAGGCTAAATTAATTTACCGAGGATTTAGTTACAATTCCTGTTTACTCAGCTCATAACAAAACTGTTTAAAACAGTTTACAGGAAGTGTTTCATTCAGTTCTACCTAGATGAACTTACTTTTATTTTTGTAGATCAAACCCGATGTGACAATCGAGAACGGCTGTTTCGAAAAGATTGAGTCTGAAAAGTCGTCTGCCGAATCAAGTATGATGCAGAAAGTGGCTGAGAGACGCGCAGAGAAGGAGAACAGACGACAAGAACGCGATAGGCGTAGAAAGGAAAAAGAGCGGCGCAAAAAAGCAAAAGAAAAAGTGAGACAAGCTAGGCTCAAAGTCAAGACTGAAAATATGATCAGGGTAAGTTTAGCCAATATTATGTAGTCTCCTAGAAGCTAAATAGAACGTTATTTCTTTCAGAGGGCTTTGGAATTAGAAGGACAGGATGAAAACAATATGGAATTTGAGTTGGCAAGCAAGCTTGTGCAGTGGCCACCTATTCCAAATGTTGCTGCCTATTGCCTGTCAAAAGAAGCTGGAAAGAGCATCTTAATGAACAATAAGACTAGGTATGTATGTTTGTAGTGAAATATAGCGCTGATTTAAATAGTGATTTTTATAATTGACTATGAAAAAATTAATAAGACTGGATTGCACAGTATATTTTTAGTACAGTATGGATTTGAAATAATCTGCTTAAAACAAGATTTGCATATTTTTTCTGAGTTGTATATTTAAATCGAAATTGTTAAACATTGACAAAACGAAATGTATGTTTTTTAGCAAAATAAAATAAATCACTAGTGTACTAATATAGTATTAATCTGACTTGCAGACATCTCAAAGAGAAAAAGGTAAAACTGGTGCAATTTGCTGATGGTATAAGGCCAGGCGAAGGCACTTCGCCTTCAGGGGGCGAAGAATTGTCTTCACCGCCACCACCCGATAAACAGTTACCTAAAGAGAAACGGTTCAGGAAATTGAAATTTGGCAAACCCAGTGCCAAGAAGAAGGTAAAGGTCTGTAGCGCTTTTTTATTATAATTTTTATCTTTATTACTATTAATTTGCTGTAGCGTTATTCATTAGGTCTGTGGCTCAACATCGTTTTTATTAAAAAGTTAAGATTGTTCGATTTGCATTTCAAAGTAGGCAGTGTGCAGACAACTCGAACAGTCTTTCTTCATTGTTGAAAGTGTGTAGACAATTTGCTCTGCCTTTTACTTTTCTGTAGATCGAAATAGCCATTGTTGTTAAACCATATATTGTATTTCAGAGTTTTGATTTGGTAATGAACATTTGCAGGTTAAGATTATCAGGAAGTTACCTTCACCGTTGGATGATAGCGAATCGGATGACAATTTACTTCCACCCTCGCCACCTCCTGGTTCACCTCCGCCTCATATATTTCCTCCGCGTATTAAAACAAGTACAGTCAACAATGTACCACCGCCTTTTCTGGCTTCAATAATGCATACTGCTCAACATCAACAGGTATGTGCCGAGATTGTTTCATTTCAACTTTTTTTTAAAGATAAATTTCATTAAAGTTCTGTTTAATTGTATAAAGTATATAAATGTTGAAGCTTATGTTTGGTTGCAACAGCAGCAACAACCTCAGCAGCAAGCACAGTTCCAGTCGAATATGTACAGACCTCCATTGAATATGCTATTGACACATCCTCCAAACCTCCAAGGTATATGTAATATCTGTTACTTAAATAGTATTATTATTAATTATTATGAGATCAGTTTTAATTAAGGAAAGATATAACATATTTACTTTATAGACACACCTACTTATTAAGGCAGATTTGCTTTCAAATTTAATCACCTGAAACGTAGGGCTTATCTCAGGATATTAATCACTCTTTCAATCGTTTATGAAAATTTGTTGAAATGTTTCGAACAGTGATTTGATTAAACTTGCTTTTTTGTAAAATTCTTTGAAATGCAGACTTCGGAAGGCTGCACGGTTTTAGCCAGTGATTTTAAAACTGCAGTGGTGATTTTTTTGAAAGGTAACTTAATTTTAAATGTGTTTGTGTTCATGATTATGTGCTCTTTATCGTAATTGTACAGGGTGTCCCGATAAAGGTAAAGAGCGGCTGTATCTCGACAACGGTAAGGACCAGTGGTTTGGGGAAAACACTTTATAAGTGAAGTTGGCTTAAAAAATGGCTGGAAAATATTTAAAGTCCGTAGCTCGAACGCTAAGGGCGTAACTTCTACCACAAAACATTAAATTCTTGGTATCTCGGAAAATGAGGAGCTGAGCTATAACTTTAAAAACGTCATCAGACTTTGTGATTGTTTACAGGAAAATGGGTTTTATTGTAAAAATTTCTCTTCGGCAAAGAAAAAGTTATTTCCTTCGAAGTAAAATTATTAATGAATAAGAAATCAATATTTTAAACTAGATTTTCTTCCTCTTATTCGACGATTTAAACGGTATAATCTACTAATAATTTGCACTATAAGGAGACCCAATGCAATAACTTTTGTGTAAACACCAACCTGAAAAACAAAATCTCATTGCAGGCAAGTTTAATTGTTTCTGCAACTTTGAAACGCGATCCGAAAACTTTGGACTAAAAGCAACAAGGTTGGATACCACTGAAAAGGGAATTGAACGCCCTTTAAAACGATGTGCCACCCCCATTCCCAATTAAGGTTCTAAGGGTGACATCTATCCCTACTGGGGGATTGAAACAAGAAAACTAAAAAGTGTCCTCTTACAAATAAAATTGACGTGTCTTTCCAATTTTTCATATTTTTAACTGCAAGAAAGATATTAAGGGCGGAAAATTTTCAAATTGACACCCTGTGTATGTAACTGTATGTGATTACAAACGCGTTGTTTTTCTATAGGTCATCTTCCATCGCATGGAGCTGTAGTTTCTGCTGGTTTATCACCTCAGGGTCATTACCATCCTGGTTTAGGTGGACCACCACCACCTCCACCACAATCTCATTCATCAGGTAATGTTTATTCTTGTGGTTCTTTTTATTGAAAATCTATTAAAAATGGATTTTAAAACTAGCAAACGCTTTAATCCAAAATATAATGACGAATATGTACAATACAAGCAACGAAAAGCTCTATGTTTGCTCTATTATTTTCAGGGCATAATCGTCACTACTAGTAGGAGAATAGGCAAAAGTATGAAATAAATGTATTTAATTAGCATGATGATAAAACTATATCGTTCGGAACTGTACAAATTATTTGACTAAATTAGGATTATTGTATAGTACATTGTATTTCCGTTATAGATGAATCGTGTGATGGTCATCACCACTAATCTGTTACGGTGGACAAAATTAAATTTGACTTACTTATTTTTTTAATGGCAAGCAAACTTCAGCGTATGAATAGTACATACTTGAGGTTTAAGCTTAAAGTGAAGCGTCACCAAAATTTCCATGCTGTTACTTTTGACCATGGGAATTGTGTTGCATGTATGAATATTTAATGTAATTATGAACTCCGATATTTGAGAAACAATATTTTATCGATTTTGGCATTACATTTTTAATGCTTTCGACTTTTTCAAAAATCTATGTTACGTTCTGAGTTATAAATAATAATATTGTTTGTGTTGATTTACGTGAATTATGATGATCACGTTACATACATACGTTGCTAGCCAATAATTTAAAATATGTCAATTTATTAGAAGTTGAGTGTAGTTTGTAACAGATTTTACTGCCCATGATCAAGACATTTTTATAAATCTTCCTTTATACATAGTGGAACGTAAAATTCGTACACGAACAGCTAAATAAAGTCCTATCCTAATTATTTTGGATGCGATGATATTTTAAAACCCTTTGTTTATCATGTAAGTAGAATTATTGTAATTTTGTTTTATTTTATTATTTTTGATAATGTCGACCTTTTTTGCTGTACGAGATGAGTTCTTCTTATTATATTTTGTAGCAAAAATAAATCACGATTCATATACAAAAGATGAGGATTTTATATTTGTTTAAACAATATCGTGTGTTTTATTTGGCTATTTTCTCTAATTTGTAGTCTTTGGAAAGTTTGAGTGCTCTTTTTTAGAAAAAGAGCGAATTTATAACCTATTACTTGATTCCTATTCGGCGTTTTATACTGCCTCTTGGATACTAATATTTCTTTCACCCTATCTTATGTTATGAAGTTAACATTTCATAAAATATTTTAAATTATATTTTTCGCTAATTCAGATAAAACGTATTGCTAAAATTAAAGTTTCATTTCCGCACTACAGATTTATATTCAATAATTCATATACTATAAAACTTCTGTACTCCTTAAACACCCCCAGAGGAATGACACCAATTTTGAATCACCCTATATAGTTTATATTATACAATTTATTAACGGACCTTTTGAAACAGATCCTTAGCGGCGAATCGCTATCGAAACGGCAAGGGAACGTTGTACATTAATTTAATTGACTAATTGAAATTACAGTCTTACAGATTGAGCCTAAATGTGTACTAAGTTCTCACTAAGTGATAGTTTCTTTACAACGCTTTGATAAGAAATTTGTTGCTTTTGAGAACACCCTAAATTTGAGACAAAATATCCAAATAAAATATTTTGTTACTAGGGTACTCGCTCAGCCAAATAGTACTTATCTGCAATCTCGTCTATTTGCTTTCGAAATCAATTGGAGAGTAATATTATCTATTTTCAAATAAATACATTCACGATTTTTTAATTGATGATTCATCATAAAGAGGCACGTTTCCAAGCTTTTGTTTATTCATGTGGAGATACAAATTGAATAAATTATTGCTAATCAGGTATATTTATTATAATAAAACTCAGTCTTGGACATCAAAATGGTGGTGGTCCTCCATGATGTCCTCCTAATAAAACGAATCAATTGTAAAAAATAAGACAACCACACTTTAATATGCTAGCAAAGTTTGTAGACATGATAGTTTTTTACCTGGTCCTCCCATCGAATTAAATCCTGGCCCACCGTGATGTCCACCTGGACCTCCAAAGTGGCCAGGACCTCCAGGGCCACCCCCTGGCCCGCCAAATCCTGGATCGCCACCCCAACCGCCTCCAGGTCCCTGTTGGCCTGGTCCTCCTGGGACACCTCCCCAAGCCCCACCACCTGGACCTCCATGATGTCCGCCACCTGGACCTCCCCATGCTTCTCGACCCGGTCCTCCATGTTGTCCGCCACCTGGACCTCCCCATGATCCACCACCTGGACCTCCATGATGTCCGCCGCCCGGTCCTCCGGGATGACCGCCACCAGGACCTCCATGATGGCCGCCGCCTGGACCTCCGTGATGATGCATATTTTTACTATTTAGCACAGGTAACAACACTTAATAGGCGATTTATTGGTAATTGTGATAATGCGTACGGAAAATGTTTGGTTTTAAGGCTATATTTTATCTTGCAATGATAACGATTTTTTTCCTGAATCAGTTGATTAGATCGGGCTATTTTCAGACGTGATTGTTTTTAGTGGGAAAACTACATCATAACAACATTCCATTTACTGGACATAAAATATTTTCGTCATTAAAAATTGGGTAAACAGTTTGACGAACTATACAGGGTCGCCTTATTTGAAGCTTCATCGCATGAGAAAACGAATGTTATTCTGCTCGATAATTAATTATCCGAAAAAGACATCTAGATACAGCAAAGTGGAAAAATTACAATTTTTATTCTCTGTCAAACAAAAACTGGAAAAACTCCATTATTTTGAATACGATGATACGTTGCTGATTCATTCAATGGGTGGTATTTGCATAAGTGCAAAAGTGGCACTCTGTCGGAGGAATAAAAAATAAAAATCAGTAGTGTTATAGTCAGTATCAACAGTTTTTAAATTTCTTCAATTTTTCGTTATTTTTGCGAAAAACTAATCCTGTCAGAATTACATTTTTCAGTTTTTTTATTTTTTCTCAAAATGCGTTCTTTAAGGTTTTTGAAGGATTTTTGATAAAAAACGGATTGGTTTTATAGCATTTTGTTTTAGTAAAAAAATTTCTCGTAATTCTCTTGATACTGGTCTCATGTGGAAATTTGAAATTCTGCAAAAGCAACATAATATCAATTTGAAGTCGAAAACCCAAATATTTGGATCGATAAGACTGGAATGTAAAGAGCTCAATCTTCTGTAAAACCGGATTTTTAGACATTTCGGGCAATCGGTTAAGATTGATTACGATTTGAACTTCGAGCAAAACTTCAGGCAAACTTGAGATTGGTTTAATTGCCAAACTCGTTTAGAAAACTGGAAAGTTATGAGGATTTGAAGGCCGGATATCCAAATGTTTTGAATTTTCACACGATGTAAACGCCAGACTCATTTGAATATCAAAAATATTTAGAATTGTTATACTTTTGGCAAACTCTAGATGCATTTGAGCGCTAATAATGCATTTTTGGAGAACAAAATCGAAATATTTTATTGAAAATGAAGTAAACCTAAATTTTTGGAAAAAAATATTTGCGTTTGCTTACTTAGAAATTCACGTCTCCCACTAAAGCAGACAGGCAGTTGCATCTTTTACCATATTTAGTAGACACAGGAACTTGATTTTTGTCGGCTTAGTAAATGTGACTCACAAATTTGTGTTGTGAGTCAATTGCGCTCGCTTACTTAAAAATTCGCATCTCCCACACTAAATCATCACAGGCATTTGGGTTTAATTTAAAATAAGTAGGTTTGAGACGAATTCTAGTATAACCGAGAGTCGCATAATGTCGCTGTTATTTCATATGAAAAGAGCGTCTCCGAAAATCCCATTATTCATATTTGCGGACTTCAAATCGCATTACTTCCCGAAATATTCTAATGGACGCTAGCCGTGAAACACCCCGTATAAGAACTGTAAAGGCAAGTTTCAATAAGCCATAGTTCAGATAAAGTGAATTTTTTTTTGCGAAATGAAGAAAAATATTAAAAGTTTATAAAATAGTGAATGAGGTCGCTGCTTTGCTTATTGTTCACTCTGCATAATTTATTTATGGAACCTCTTATACGTTTTACATCAGACGAAAAATGTAATAATTGAAAGATAGATTAAGGATAAATGTTCAAAATGCTCCAAGCACCTGATCAAAGCATAAAAAAATTCGCCTGAAACTGAAAACAAAAATAGAGGAAGTTTGTAAGAAAGCAAATGATGGCTAGGTTGCACTCATATAACGGGAATTCAGTTAAAAACTGAATTATGAAATACTAATTTGTTCTCAACTGATTAGAGTTCCATTAGTAAATGTTTTCTATTTGTCTGTTAATTTTACCTGTTATCGTTAAAGGGCGATTATAGGTGTAAAATCAATAACAGTTATTCCACATTTCTTATTGATTTTTTTGCAAATATCTGCTTTTGTGTGAGAACTGTGCTTTCTGAACTGAGCAGAAAAATGGCAATGCAAGAAAATTTCCCAAGGAATGCAATACAAACATGCGGTAGGTATGAAATGAAATAAATTGCATTTAAAATTAGTATATTATTTAAAAAGAATGGACGATAATAATATACAAAACCGAAAAATATAGACAACTTTTATAACAATGTCGGTTTTTCGTCATTTTAGACATATGCTTGAGTCCTTAATAAGAAACATCTAATCTGGAGTAAAAATTATTATACTAGGTACAGGGCTCTAACAAGTTACCAGAAAAAAGTATGTTGAAAACATTTTTGTTTAGCCGTATAAAGTTAAACCGAACATGTTTTGAATTTTAAATGTAAAGCATTGAAGTACTACATAATAGATGTGCTACTAATTTATAAATTTCTAATATAATGACAAAAAGCACCTAATAATGTTTACCCGTCTAATTATCTTTATACGAGAGTAAAAAAGAAACTATTTCTTCTGAGTCTAACTCTACCACTTCTATCAGTCCTTGATTTTCAAAATAAACTAAAATATTCTGGTATCAGAATACGTTTGCTCGCGTTGGAAAATCATTATTTCTGATAGACAACGCTTTGTCAATATATGGTACAGTTACCAATAAAATAACTCGGGTTGTCAGACTTTCCTTATTGTTGCATATGCTCCATAAAATTTAACGCCACATCAGAACTGCTGTTATTAGTCCTAAGATAGGAATAGAATATAAAAACTTTCTGTTATAAAGTTTAAGAATATTCAAACTTACGTACATGTTTTTAAATGAATTTTCAGTTGTAATAAGCACGATTTAAGAATCATAGTATTGTTTTAATTAAATTATCTAATAACTAAATAAATATACCACCATCAAACACAAGTTACAATTACGACAGTCTTTCATAAAACAGTATATAGGCTTGTGCACTTAAAACCTTAGATTCTGCTACCTCAGACACGTAAGAGTCGCTAATATAATACCATTTCCCTGCAGGAGGCTCGGGCTTTTCGGTGACGCCTTGTTGATTATTCTTAAGTAATTCTTTTTGATTTTTTGGTATGAAATGCCATCGCGGACTGTTTTCGTCTAGGGGCGCTCTAACTTTTACGTACGACACGTAGTGCCCACCATGTATCGAACCGCTATGTTCTACAACACCGTAAAGAGAATAAAGAACTTCTGTCTGTCCAGCATCTACGGTCGGCAAGCTTTGAGATCGTTTTGAGCAAAATGGGCCCAAGTCTAGAAGAGTAGAAAACTTAACGAATTTTGACACTTTAGTTGATCTAAACCGGAAAACCTAAAAAATAAAAAAAATATTTTGTTGTAAATTATACACATAGTTGAAATGAACATACCTGGAATCGTTTAAGGTGTAAAATTAATACAGCCGGAGGATTGTATATGAGCAATTGTTTGGATGCATCCGTGTTCACCGTTTTCTGGTTCCCACTACGCTTCGTGCACATGTCGCAACTAACTTTATTAGATCCCATCATCAATTCGCATTCGGTAAATTGGTTCAAACATGACTCAACTGAGCATTCGCCCTCTTCACATTGATACCGAGGCGCTAAAGTGCTCCCATATAAAGCTATTTCCTCAGAATAATCCTCATCTTGATCCATCTGTAATAATAAATTAAAAGTGTAGATTTAGCTCATTGCACTCCACCCTGCTCTTACTAGTTCACTGCTGGTTTCCATTGCACATGCTCCTTCTTCCAACATCTGGCTCTGTTCAATTGGGGCAATCACTTTGCTGGAATCGCCGTCATTCAGCAAACTAAGCTTTTCTAAATCCACCTTGAGATCTATATTTTTATTGTTGTTTTCTACAAAAGCCAGTCTCGACACAGCGCGATCAAACGTACTGAAATATAATTTTAAGTTACATTCCTGTAATTCAATAAAATCCCATTGCTCCTACATACTCTTTGTTTTTGTCGCAATCGTTTTCTGAACTATCACTTGCAAATGTAAATTGGGCCATGTCTGTATTTGTTTCACTTGTTACTGACATGTTATTAGGGCTGTTTGGTATTGCCGGAGCGGCGGTTGTAGGACTTGGCACCCCACTGTCAGCTAAGTTACAAGCGCTAGGTGAATTAATACAGTTCGAATCAGGGCTGCCATTATCGATCTTATCAGAATTATAACCGGATTCGCCACCCTTTGATGATGAATCTTCTCCCGGCGCTGGCAAAGCAATAATAGTATTGTTGCAACTATCCTGTAAAATTAAAAAGGTGGCGATGAAGAGGTGGTTCACATACTAAAAATTATTTTAATAACCATAATAGTGGGTTGATACAATTAGATATGAAGTCTATGCAAAGTATATTAAGACAAAGTAAAAATTGGTGAGCGATCAATTTACTAAACAGTGGAGGGAAGTAAAAAATAAACGACTACGGCTCAATTTTTGCCGGCCGAATGTTCTCACTGCACGACAGTTTTCTTATTGTGATTGAGAGTTTAGAACAGTTTTTAATTTGGCATTTTGAAATAGCAGATTATAAAACTTTCTTTTCAAATGAATAAATTTCAGAAATTTTGAAAAACTCCAATTTAGAAGCATAAATAATGCAAATTTTCCAAACCTCAGCATTGTCTTCAACATCGGCATCGGATTCTTCACTACTCGATTTATGTTCCATGGCTACATCTGTATCATTCATATTGGTAATAAGCAGATTATTATTTCGGTTGTACTTCTGTTTTTTCTTCTTTTTCTCCGCTCTTTTTTCCTTTTTGATTTGATGTTTCGATGGCTTATTATCCTCACTATCGTCTGCCTTTCTTCTCAATACCGGTGCTATTTGTTTTTCAGATATCGGCAAACTAAATAATAATCGTAGTTTGAATTGATGGCTAATTTAATGTATCATAAATTACCTTAAATCTAAGAACTTTTCCTCCATGTGCGACATATGGTCACATACCTGGCACTGCAACGTACTTACAAGTGCCCCTCTAAATACTTGCTCTGTCGCAAGTAACATTTCGGACACCTGTTGACCGTAGAACTTTAAAATGTGTTTCTTCTCATCGTCTACAGTTGATGGATTTGTTTTCGTATTAAAACCTGAAATACAATGATTCATAATTTTATTTTTGCCGAGAACATCGAACCTATAATACAGGGTGATTCCCAACCTTATGGACACAGTGCAGGGGCGTGTAGAGGACCTCAAAACAAGTCGCGTTTTAATTTAAGTTTTTTTCTCAGGCGCATGGTTAACGAGATACAGGGTGTTAAGGTTTCAAAAAAATGTTGGTATTTTCTCTTTAGCTCTTACAGTTTATGAGATATTTCGCTCAAATTTTTAACGTAGGCTAATGTTTAGACCCTTTACCCGTAAGTAAGGCGACTGGTTGTGAAAATCTACTGGGTGTTCTTTTTTATAGAGGCATACCCTCTTTTACCCCCCCCCCCCAGAACTTTTTTGTGGTGCGCCACTGACTTCGACCTATCGAATTTTGGAATTTGTTGATCAATTTAAGAAATTTCTGATCTCTTGCAGTTTTTTCGTATTTGTCTTCGTTTTCGAGTTATTTGCACAAATATAAGTCCATGTAGGGTTTCTGGGCGATTTGACAAAAAATAGGTATCATAATTTTCTTAATCGGTTGTTAGATATACAAAATGATTAACAAAACAAGACTTTATACATAGTAAACAACTTTAATGAACAGGTAATTTATTATTCGGATCACACGAATCTTGTAGGAAATTATTACAGGGGCAATAGCAAGCAAACCGATTGTACAAAAACAAATTATAGTTAAAGAATGACAAATAGAATGGTTTAATGGATGGAACAAAACCGTCCACAATCTGATGTCGGCTCGGCAATTTTAAATAAAAAGTTGTAAGCGAAAGTAGGTAGGTATATGTTTGTGAATTGCTTTCGAAAACTTGTTAAATATGTTTATTTCGTTAATCAGTTATTCAATTCTGCTTGCTATAGCATCAGAGTTTTGGCTAAATGACGCTGCCTAAAAATACTATACCATGCCACCTTTAAATCGACCAAAAATTTCTACGGAAAAAAATCAGATCAGTTCAACAATTGAAAAAATGGGTTATAATGAAAGTTGTAGGGTACTTTGAGAACTCTAAAACTAATAACCAGTTAAGCAAATAAATTATGAATGTGCACTTTCCTTTTTTGGTCATATAGTTCGATAGATTTTGGTTAAAAGTGCTCTGACAAACTTCAGGTGATTGCGGGAATTATTTTGAGTTCAAATGTTAGATCTAGTAAGGGAGTAGCATCGATGCTATTAATATAGATATCTGAACCAAAATACAGGATGCTAACGTTTTATTAAAAGACATAAAAACTGTATTAATATATTCGAAACCGCTTAAGTTTTTTTAATGACATTCAATATTTTTGAAGAAAAAATGGTGCGCTACCGGCTTATCAAAAAAATTTAATCTTTTATTTCGTGTTTATTCCAAACAAAATTTTCTGTAGGAAATAAAGATTATTTATATATATTTATATATATCCAAACAAAAAAGTCCTCTTGAGTTTCCTTCGTGCAAAGCATAATTTCCGAGTAAAAAAATGAATATCGTATTAAAGCATGTGTTTAAATCCTCACATCAACAGTTATTTTAATTCAAACTTTCTAATTAACGATAATAAATATAATTTGCATATTAATACGTATTTTAATTAAAATTAATCGTCCATAATTTGACTTTGTTTTGAGTTTGAATTTAAATAACTATTGRTTAACGTGTATTAGTGCGATTTAAAATTTATTACGCGAAAATTATACGAAGAAAACAAAAGTAATATTTTTATTGGGAATTTAACAAGCAATGAAAAGGTAATATAAATGTTTTCGTAAATCAGTATTGCACCATTTTTTTTGTATACGTGAAATGTTGATGAAATCACCTTGTATATTTATATCATGAACGAAAAATAAAATAGTATTAGTAATCACTAAAAGAAATCCTGTACGTTTCAAAAACCTATGAAAAGATTGATGCCAAAAGTCGAGCTTTAATCTAATCCCAAGAAGCATAATCGTTAAATTGTATATTTCTGACTAAAACGCTGTATCGTATTTCAAAATTTCAAACATTAAAGATTTGATTAAAAAAACATAGTGTTTTTTTATAAACATGTTAAACTGATTAGATCCTAATATTAAAACAGTATAATTTAGTTTTTAAAACGAGACTTACTGGACCAAAGTTCCATAGAGCAGATCTCTATAAAAAAGCAACATTTACAATAACACTTTGTTAGTGGCAGTGTTGCATTTTGCTCGGTAATAATGTTAAACTTGAAAGTAAGTGTACTACCTTAAATCAACCTACCGTAAAACTCACCTAACTTCTCTAAGATAACTGCTTTAAACCTCCGTTGGTCTTCTTCACGAACAGCCTCCAATAAATGTCTTAATAATTCGTGGGAATCATGCTGATCTCCTCCTCCAAATTGTGGCATTCTAAATATTAATTTCTGTAAAAGGGATTTTGGAATAAAAACATCTGATCTACCACTTTGCAATTCACGCAATGTTTCGGTAAGGGTCTGAGGGAGTGGTCTCCATTTCTCCGTTTCCCCTTAAATGAAATAATGAACAATCAGTTACCAAAAAGTACAAACTTCCAATCCAATAAAATTAATTTATCTTTGTTTCATAGTAAATCGTGTTACCTTCTAAAGGAGGTAGCAAAACATTATCTTTTCCTTTCATTTTCAGGGTGCCTCCAGGCAACTGAAAAAGCTGTCCTGCACTAGCAGTGTCATCTAGCAAAGTAACTAAGTATGGGGTCTGACCAAGGCACTGCATAACTGAGTTAAAGAAGCAAGTGTTGCCTAAATTTTTTAAACCTCTAGGTCTAGGCAATCCAGGTGTACACAAGGTTGGGTTTTTTGGAAGCGTTCCAGTGTCATTATTACTGTTTATTACTGGCAAAGTGGACATTACCTACAAGTCATAATCTATTATTGCCTTGTGACCTAATGACCCTATTAGACGCTTGAACAGTGGACATTTTTTATAGTATTGTTAAGATGGGCAAAAAAGTATTAATTATTTATAGGTATGCCTATCCTTGAAACATGTGACCAGCTGGAAGATGCTTGCAATGAATAGTGTTGCAACTTAAATTATAAAATGAAATGCTTGAGTTGGAAGACACTGAACATTTTCTATCATTTCACTAAGGTTTTCGATGAACTGATTACCTCGGATATCTTCGATGTGTAAACCTGTTGTTTACTACGGAGGTATTCAGCATGTTTTTTTAAATATTCCACAGCATCAAGTAACTTTCTTTTACAAGATATATTAACATCATTATCACAGTCGTAGCACCAAATACTCCAAATTGTGGTGTTTACACATAACGAATGCGAATCGGAATGAGGTACATTATAATGTTGCAAGGCATGTTTGCATTTACCTCGCCCACAGGCCTGATGACCACACTTTAGACAGAGCCAGAGTGTTAAATCCAACTCCATTTCGAGCTCGGCCAATTCTGGATCAACGGGCAGTCTTTTGCATTCACTGCATTCAGCAAGAAAACCATGCTTGTTAACAATTTTTTTTACGCTGGTTAAATCTACTGCTTTGTTAATATGACTGCACTCTGCATTAGTTTGGTTTTCATCTTCTGAGTCTGAAGACAAGCCGGCGCCGGTGGGCTCTCTTTGGTGCTTCTTATTACTCATTTTAATGCAGTAGCGACTTTAAACTACGGGACTTAATAGACAATGCACGTTGTTCAATAACCTCACAATCACGTAAAATGGTGACTGTATGATCTAGACGTAATTTTCTTTATAAAACTACTATTCGAAGTTCAGTATCGGTTAAGAGCAAAATCGGAAGACTGACCACATTCAATTAGCAAATACTTAACAGTTTTTCCTGACAAAAAACTAAATCATTGGAAAAACTAAATTGACAATCTGACAGTGGCAGGTGGCAGGATATTTTTCAAGAGTTAAATGTCACCCGCTGTCTGATTAAGATGGCGCACTTTTAGAAGTCAATGTCACCGAATTACACTCGCCTTTGTGTCACCTTCAACATTTTATTGAAAAGTGTTGTTCGTTCGCCAACGGGTCGTTTATTTCGAAACTCACTGAGCGGAGCCAAACACGTGCGTTAAAATTACACTTTTAGAGCAAACGGTTTGAATTGAATGATTGTTACTGAGGAAATTGCATTACTTAATTAATTATCCATTACATTCATAACCGTACCAAACGTAACGTAAGTAGTGTTCTCTAATTAAATTTCTCGCCTTTAACGCAACTCAGTCGCCCTAAAAATAATATCTCAACAATGAACAAACTTTTAAAAACGTTCAACCATCAGGTTGAACACGCAAAGCTTAGTGAGTATTGATAAAAGTATTTAAACTGTCTACGAACGTCTGCCTGCTAAACTGCTTTAAATATTCTAGAAATTAAAATGTTGCTTTTCAATTTATTACTAATTTAAACATTCAGTTTTAAAATGATATCTAGCGAATTTTGATATTAACACACTTTGATAATCTATTTAAATGTCCTTCATCCAGAGTCAACTTTTCATTTAGTTTGACTCCTAGACCTAAGACATCTGGAAAACCACTATCCGACGCATATTGAATGCACTCCTGAAATAGTAATAGTGTTTAGGATTTTGTTCCAATAAGGTTATTACATAAGGAGGAAACATCAGTACTTACTATGGCCCGCGATGGCGTTTTATTGATAATACAGTGATCCACAAAAAGGTCCAAGGCATCAAATGAAGGTACACCTACGATTTTCTGATGCTGATGAATCAACTTATGCATAACTAGACTTGCATTTTCGAAGTCACTATTCCTCAGCAGAAGGATCATAATTTTTCCCAACATGTCTCCAGTAAACCTAATTACACATGTATGTTACATGCGGATTGACGCAAACGTTTTTTCGATCACATTAACGGTCCTTTATAGCTAAAAAAATAACGTTACTTACTTTACTGAATTATATTTATCTTCGGCTTGACCATCAATAGAAGTATAAATATCCAATCCGATTTTGGAGAACTTTTCTACCAGCTCTGAACCTTCTGGTACCACATTATCTACCATCACTGCTAAAATGTAGGCAATCAGATCCTCTCTGTTATTATGGTTAAACACGATCATATCGGACCATATCCGAGGAATGTGTTCAATAGCACCATTCAATTCGATCTAAAATTAAATTTCACCTGAAAAAATCAGTCTTCACAATATACTATTTCCTTACTTGCTTAATGACTTCTTTCATTACGGAAGGCTCGGGCACATACACATTGGGCACAAGTTTATTATATGTTGTTTCCATGAACTCTTCGAAGGGTACATTTGGTAATAATAAACTGAAATAATGACGGCTGCAAAAATAATTAAATGGTGTATTTAGAAACTGAAAAATTACTGGTAGCTTACTAATAAATTGACTCCCTGTATGAGTCTCCAATTAAGTCATAGTTATTGTCCAGCAATAATAATTTGTGCACTCTTTGCGCCACACTAACATCATTCAGATGATTTCTTGCTACATCCATTGCTGTCACGAAAAAGTTTGTATCAGTAATGTCTTGGATTTGATAAGCTTTATTTTCGACATTTGCTAAAATGCTTGTCAATATTCCGTTCCGTGGACCTCCTAAAATATAGGAATATTTTATTTTGCTACACCTTTCTGGCCGAGATAGATTACTTACGTTCCTTACAAAATGTGATTAACACGTAATACCAAGATCCCAGAGTGGGTTCAATTCCTAAACTTTTAAACTCATTCAGTGTTTTTAAGGTTGATGTTCTGACCATTTCACTGGTGCCCATAGTGCTTAAGGCGAGTAAAACTGAATTTAAGGTTCCCAGGGTTGGTTTCAATCCAGCTTGCTTTATATTTTCAAGTATATTCACAACGAAAGCCCACCTGAAACCAAAATTTAAATGAGGAATTAACCAAATATACTGTACTAAATGTACAGTATAGTAAGTAAGAAGTAAGAAGCTGAGAACATGCAAGGATGCAACATTGCAACATGCAAACCTTAAATCAGTGTTTTCTTTCAGAAAAGGTGCCACTTTGATTATCGCATTGTACGTATCAAGATCTACTAAGCCCTTTGCCTGCGCTTCTTCAAAAAGGTGATGCGCTCTAGATGCGTGATTAAATTTGGCCAACCCTTGAATCATCGCTGAATATGCTTCAGCTGAAGGATTTTCCATACTTATAAAAATTTCGTCCGCTAAACTGCCATCTCTACATTGGTTAATAAAAAATTTTGTTATGTCGGATTTACACACGCTTGCAAATGGACTTACTTCCAAGTTTTTCGTTGTTTCTCTCTTAGCCGGGAACTCTGTTTAAACCATCTTTCTTCAATAAATTCTTCGGGCAGCAGGTCTTCGCTGTTATTGAAACATAACAATTCTAATAAACTTTGTTTTGTTGTTTCTGCGATGTCGATACTTTTCGCCTTTAACAAGTTATTTATCAGGATGGCATCAGACACCTGATTTTTGGATATTGCACTTTGCAAATCAGATTCAGTCACGTTACTGTTTTCATTATAAGTAATTGGTGGAAAAAACAGCTCAACTGGCGGATCGCATTCCCGATGGTTGAAGAGTTCAGGGTGTTGGCTTCGTACCCAATGTGCGGCTTTACGACCTAATTCGAGAATATTCAGTGATAGGTCCATACAGTAAGATCTTTTTAATATCTCTGAACATGTAACGTAATTTTTCGTATATGTATTCACTTTGATGATAAAGAATAGTAATTCTGGACATTGAAGCTCGAAAAGCTGTTTTTGCTTTTTAGTTAAAAATGCAAAGCGTCAAGCAACTTTTATCTTTGATAATGAGTGTACAAAATGATCTTCAAAAGAAGCAAATTTTAAAATATGGAGTTGTAATCACAGCCTTAATAATTGGTTAGTATAACCATGCTATTCTTTAATTTGTCCTTCGGTTTAGATTTTTTTATTTTCAATTATTTAACCACATTTTGAGTAACTTTTTCTTTTCCTTGTTGTTCAATTACTTTTGTTCCAGACCATCTGCACTGAATGCAAACGGTCCTTTAGAACCGCTCAAAGTAAAGCTGAAAGTCCGGAAATCACAAAAAGATCGAAATTTGACGCAAAAAAACAAAATATTTTGCGGAAAGTAAGATAGCGAATTCGTCTTTTTTATCGTGCGTAAAGTAAAGATGTAAAGCAACTATCAAATAGTTTATGAATATTTTGGTTCAATATTCAATACATTTTTGCAAGAAAGAATAGTTTAGTCCATTCTTGTTGTTAGTTTAAAGTCCATTCTTATCTACAAAACATAGCAATATAATTTCCTAGTTGCATATTGCAAAAGTATGTGCAGTTTGACTTTCATAATACTGCAAAAATATTGATTTCCAATTCATACTCATAGTTTATATTACACTCAATATTACAACATGTTGAACATTTTATGTTCACTTTCATTAAAAATTAGATACAACTAGCTAATGATTAAATTTTAATATTGACGTTAAGCGGTATACTAATAACCACCTATCAGAATTACTCTATTTTAACCATCTTGCATTATCTTATGCCCCTTTCGCTTACCTAATTTCTTATAAAATTGGTGTTTAATTGTGATTGAAAAGTAATTGCAAACAAATTTTATTTTATGGTTTAACATTGAATTCTATTGTTGATTGGGTCTATTTTATACTGAAGATGGTTCCAAAGGACTGCTGGACATTTAATAACGCGTAATCTCCTGACTGCAGATCAAAATTAATAATTCTAGATCATAGACGACAAGTGAGAAAATACCCAGTAAATAATATACATAATACACAATTTAAATATATAACAGAGACAATATAAAGAAATAAAACTTGATAAAACAATAATATTTCAAATAAATGAATCGTTTTTGTAATAAAGCATGTTATAATGTTATAAAAGCGATTCATTTATTTCATCTAGTGTGTACACACCATCGCTATTATTACAATGATTCGTTACTGCATATATTTGATGATATTGTAAGTTAATACTTCACTATGTTACCTGCTTCTTGAGCCATTGCATATGAACGTTTTGCCAAATTATTCATTGGAAGTAAATAAGGGTCGTCATGATATTTGTAATGAGCTGCAGTTGGGTCACTTTTGATCGTACTTTCAAGGGCCCTTAGAATATCAGTAGGACCTCGATTTATCCGCATCGGAACGACAATTTTTTCTTCTTTGGCCGTTGATAATGCTCGTGCAAGAAACTGGACTCTTCTGAGCCTATAGTGAAGATATTAATTATCATCTTCATATTCAAAGTGGAATAATAGCAACTAAACCCCCACAGGTATCTTCTATTTATACAAGTACTTTATACTATATATACAAGTACTTTATACTATATATACAAGTAATAATACTAATTCAATTATACCTGTTGTACACAAAAGCCGGTCTATTCATGTTGCATATATTTTATAACTATATATTAATTGTTCACTCAGTTCTCAATTCATTATTTACAGGTTAGGTATCAATCACGTATCAATCTTTTCAAAAAAATTTGAGGAAAACTGAAAATGCCTATTGTCACGCGGAAAGTAGTTTCTGTGAACCTTAAGTCTACTTAACCGAGTGTAGTCGTCTCTCTCTAGATCGTTGCCGGCATATTTTCATCTTTTTCAATTTAAAAATAGTATATTATATAGAGAGAACTGTTATATCCTTAGGCGCGTAGCTCCGAAGGATATAATGCGCGAGGTATTTAAGTCTTCTCGGCTGAAGTATATATGGATTTTTTTTACTACTAACATGGTTTAAATATATACCTAAAAAATAAACCTATTTTGATTTAATTAGATTTGGAATGGAAAATTTACGATTTTATACAACAGATGTATATGTATATTATTCTTGGGTTGTTTCGCTATTACCATATAAATTAAATATATAACACAAGACTATTTTATTCATTTATTTACTTCATGGATCACTAAAGCTAAAAAACATTTACAACAATGTCATAAATAACAATTCAAGCTACAGATAAACTTGAATTAATTATAAAAAAAAACTCTCAAACATATTCATCATTCAACAAATACTCAACGCGTTACCTAAGTATTTACATACATAAATAAGAATAATTAAAAAATATTTGACCAATATATTCCTTACAAATATCACATATTTTTACTACCCTCCAATCGAATTCTTTTATGATCAATATGTATAGGAATTGAAAATTGAAAATTACAATATTTATGTTATAATATACATACAAATATTGTCTTGAAGAATGTCCATTTCCGCGCTTTGGGCCGCAATTTGTATAACTAACAGGATATTTTGATTATCGATCGGAGAGTGAACTGAAATGGCTATACATAGTAGGGAATCAGAGAAAAAAACATTAATTGAGATTCAATATATCCAAATAATTGATAACCGAACAAGATCTAACATTTTGGAACGATGACAAGTAGAAGAAATTTAACACTTGTCTCTATTTAATGAACAACAATATCGACTAGGATCAAAAAGATGCATAACTAGTTAATTTAAAAAATTACCGCATTTTCATTTCAGCCGAGTATCCTATTTGATGCAAAAATAAAACTAGAAATAACAACAAATAACAGCGTAAGAAACTTACTGATCGAATTAATTAAGCAATCTTCTTGTTACTGGCATCGTCTAGAGACGTGGCCAATTCAGCGGGTTCCGTAACTGGTAAACTGCAAGTAAAATTTCTGCACACATAAGCTGCAGCCCTGCCCTCAATCGGCTTTAGCCTGTGCAAAGTTTCGATGCGCCTATAAAGAAGTCCCGCTCGTCCTCCGGGACCATCAGCTACAGCCAAAATTCGTCCTGGCATGAACCGAGACCGCACAACATCTAATAAAGCTTGAGTTGAGTTGTCCTCGGTAGGACCAGCAATAAACACCTAAAAGAGAAAACAGTGTATACAAACACGAAGAGCTGGTTCTGGTTACTGGAGATGTTGTATCCAGTTATTTCCATACTTTAATCATAAAATGATTCACTTATTATTTGTAATATCTTATTCATGTGTAAGTATTTAACATAGTGAAATAAGTGTAATAACGAAATTGTAGGGCAGATCAATCTATCAGCTAGAATTATGTACCAAAAATACAAAGATGGATCAGAAAGGTCACACCGGCATATAATTAACCGTTACCTGCGTCGGAAAATTGTGATACAACATCAAAGCTGAAGTCATCTCAGGCAGAGCTATGGGAAACATCTTCAATCTTTCTGAGAAGCAAGCCAAAGTTTCGCCGGCCTTTTCACGCAAATCGTTTCGGTGCAAATAAGTTGATAGTCGTATTAAATTGTGAACAGACACGGAATTTCCACAGGGTTCCACTCCATCTTGATCTATAAGATAATCCTCTTAAGTAAAAAGTGTACATATGTGTATGTTTCATGTTGACAATCCTCAAAGTTGAAATATTTATGTTTACCTTCTTTGCTGCGAAGCAAGATGCTTTTATCCAAGGAAGAACTGCTGAAGTAGCCAGCATTCGTTTCATCCCAAAAGAGAGCATTTTGAGTTTCCTGTAATGTTTCGGCCCATTGCAACCAATCAGCGTCTAAAGATGATTCATATAAGTCGAGTAAACCTCTGATCAGAAACGCATAATCATCCAGAAAGCCCGCTATTGGACTTGATCTGAAATTAAAAAATTCCGACGTAGTTAAAATACGATAAGACACTTTTCAGCTTAGTGTATTTACGTTTGTGAAATTTGCCCCGTATCGCCTTTATAGCAGCATCTGAAGAGAAATTTGTCTTCTTCACTATATAAAAACTTCTTAATAAAATTGGCTGCCAATATCGCCCTGTTGATGTAAGACTGATTTTTCAAGACAAATCCAGCCTTTGCAAAACCAGATATCATTAATCCATTCCATGACGTTAATATTTTTGTGTCGGTGTCAGGCTTGGGACGTTTTTGACGCTCTTCATATAAAACTTTATGAGACTTTTCCAGGATTTCCTTCAGTAAAACGATGGAAATGTTGAACTTGCGAGCAGTTGATTCATATGAATCGAAGCAAGACAGGATATTTTTATTTTTCAGTTCTTTATGAGGATCTTGAGCTAGACTAACGTTTCCCTTCTCCTTCACATTGTAGTGAAAAATTACAACGTCTGAGTGTTTGATACCGTTGGTTTCTTCGTCCAAAAGATTTCGAATTTCGTCGTACTCCCAAACGCAGAATGCACCTTCCATTTTATGTAATGCACCTGATAAACGATTATTCATTTAAATCAATTAATATAAACTTTGCAAACAAGTACCTTCATATGGGTATGAATCGGCATCTTGAGCACAATAAAATCCTCCCAATTCATGACTTAAATCCTTAGAAACGTAGCTAAGAATATCTTTTGCCACGTCTGCAAAAAACTCATCTTTCGTGACTACATACGCATCACAATAAGACACAGTCAGTTGTGCTTGATCGTAGAGCATTTTTTCAAAATGTGGCACGTGCCATCTTTCATCAACTGAGTACCTCGCAAATCCTAGAAAGTTTTAATATTTGCATAATGTATGTCATTAATAGAATAAATGTATTATCGATTAAATAAAAATCGAGAACTTTATACCTTCATTTACATGATCGTGAATACCACCATATGCCATTTTCTTCAAAGTATGCAAGCACATTTCGAGACACTGTAATCCTCTTTCTGTGTCCTTCTCTTTATCATATAAATGGAATAGAAAGTTGAAGTTTGTTGGTTGGGGAAACTTTGGAGCCATGGAGAAACCGCCGAAATCAGCTTCGTAGGAGCGGGATAGTTGCAAGGCACATTTGTGCCAACAATCCTCTCCTGCTACTTGGGACTTATCAGCAGATAGCAATCCTTTCTTTGCGTGGTCTTCTAATGCTTTCAGACTGAATTTGCCTGTAGAAGAATATTACGCCTAATTGGTATATAGGCAAGTCTTATAACGTTGATATTAGCAATTTTATGTTTGAGTTCAAAAGAGCTAGTAAAGATAATCAAATATTATTTTATTTATTATAGTATTTTTTTGCTGAAGACAAAGTTTAATATTATATATATCTTGGTTACTGTAAAAGTTTGTTTACTTCAACCTTAGTAATTTTTAAATTCTTTCTTCGAAGCAAATAAATCATTTTAGTGTGTTTTATTTATATGATTGATGAGTTGGGAAAAACGATATTTTTCTTAGCAAATTTGTTCTTTTTTTAAGTTCGCCACCTAAAGTGGTAAATATTAAAGCGCTATTTTTACATTTACTCTATTCTCATGCTCTGGTATTGAAGAATTATTTATGTCCGTCCCCATAGGATTCATTATAGTACCAAGGTAGGATTACTATTAACCAAGCTTTCTCACGATTTATTTCCTTCGTTTTCTTTCTTAAAATATTGGATGAATAACAATTTCAATATTGGATGACAAGTTAAAATAAAAATAAACAAATACGGAAAAAATAGATCAAACATTTTTAAATGATACCTAAAAAAGTTAGAAGATGAAATATTTTAGGATAAAGTAACGGAAATGCGATACAAATGATGAGGTTGATCTGAAATTTGGAAAACGTTTTCTTACTTTGTTCTAAAAGATTTTATCTTACCCTCAGTCTTGATAACTGTATTTTAAAACTTTAATCTCTATATTTTTTGTATTTATTTGTTTTTAGTAGACTTTCCTTGGCTGCTATTTGCCTTGTTATTTAGCTCTAAAGAAGGAAATAAAATGTCCGAAAAGTTTTTTTTTCGTCAATATTTCAATCAATATAGTCTAATAGTTTGATTTAAAAGAAATTAATTAAATATTAAATAATGATGAACTAAAAGTCCATAATATAAATAATAGTGGAATATTCGAATTAATAGCAAATGTGCATTCATGGCGCGGGCCTGTATAAACAACGGAATACATTAACAATTCAATCTACTTATTTAAATTGCATAAAGTATTGTTTAGAGATAAACGTCGGCGGCATTTTTATTTAAGGCAGGATCAATTGTTGGGTAGGGTTGGGCTCATAAAAAGTAGACTACATTTTAAGCGAAACTACTTAACTATTTTTGGCAGCTTTAGATTTTGAAGAAGAATTTATTAATTTGCATTGAAATATATTATAATAGTTCAGATAATTCAGTTTTTACTAGACTTAAACGTATGCACACTAAGCTACTTTAAATCAAGTGAATAAGTTACTAGACCTTGTTGCGATTCGAAATTGGCATGATAAAATAATGATACACAAGAAATCAGATTTAATTCGATTAGATATATCCGTACATAGACACAACTGAATGTTTATTACCCGACTGCTGACAAATGGACATATATTATAGCAAAAACACAATTTAGCCTTGATTATTTAATTATTTATGAATTTATTTTCATGGCGGTCATATTTAAAACGAATGCAATTTCCAATTCCATGACCCTTATAGTATTTATAGAATGCACCGAGCAAAATGAATCGTTAACCGCACTATTTGTTGATAAGCAACTTTTTCCATTTCTTTCATTGACCCAGTTTTACCGCATTTTGCCACACACGGAGGCTGTTGAACTGATGTTTAAATTTATATTGTTTATATGCTGGTGCCTAACTCGATTAGCCTAATTTAGAAAATACATATTTGGAGGAAATAATTAATATTATACTTACTAATGAAGTACATATTTAAAATTTGGTGTTATTGTTTTATAGCAATGTGAGAACTATTTTTTCGACTCTTATCGTAGCTGATGATACAACTTGCAGCAAACGGTTCCATTATTCATTGATTTGTTCGTTTTTGCAATTTTTAAATGGTATTTCCAAACAATATTATTAGTTTCTACTGAATATAATTGAACATGCTGTGTAGGATTGCTTGTTTGCTTCTGTCTGTTTAATAAATGTGCCCAAGATAAGAAGGTATGGGAATATCGAAATCCACAGATGATACGAAGTTCGTTAAATAGATATAAATTTGGCAGTTGGAATTTTCGTGTTTGATTTAATTCGTAAAACATCTTAAATATTTTATATTTGTTTGCTTAGTAGTGTCGTTTTGAAACTTTGTTCCATCGTCAATTTCATTTTTTTAATACCCCCTATTTGCTTATTAGTGAATTTCAATTACCCAATGGCTTATTCACTTTTTTCGTAAAACTCAGTTTTCAAAATAGTTTGGCCGGCTCATCTTATCTTGGACAATAGGTGATTTCATTTTACTACACAAAATTTAATTCGCTTACCCGAGGAAACTAAGGCTTTCCGATCTGTTTTCCATTTATTAGACATACTGATGAGTAGTTGTGGGAAACTTGGAATACCCAGTCCCTTGCTTTCAAGAGGAAAATAAGTTCCACCGGTCAATGGTTCCAAAGTAGGTGTTAAGAATATGGACATTGGCCAACCGCAATTATTACTGGTAGCCTGTAGGAAGGCCATATACATTCTATCCACATCTGGTCGCTCTTCTCGATCGACTTTGATGTTTACAAAGTGCTCGTTCATTATTTCAGCCACGTCTTTATTTTCAAAAGATTCTTTTTCCATTACGTGACACCTATTGGAACAAGTTACATAGGTAGCAATACATACAAGAACAATAGCAGTTTGCAGATAAATCATTTGAAATTGCACACACTTATCGCTAGAAAAAGTTGTTTGTGGTTGTGTAACCAAGTTCTGAAATTAACCAGAACTTTCTCAACTAACAGATAAGTAGACTTACCAATGACACGTAGAATAGCCCACTGAAAGAAAAATTGGCTTGTCTTCAGACTGAGCTTTCGCAAAAGCCTCCTCACCCCATGGATACCAATCGACTGGATTAGTAGCATGTTGCAGAAGATAAGGACTTTTCTCTAAAGCTAATCTATTCAGATTATTTTCATTTGAACAACCGGCCCCAGACATCTTTCTCATAGTATTGCTTGAAATGGTCGATTTCAAGGACAAAGATCTGAAAATTGTACATTGAAAGCAAAAAATTCAAAAATACCTAGTTTGTAATTTTGACACAAATTTTTGGAAAAAATAGTGTTCTAGTCAATTTTCTATAAATTGCGAAAGTAGCGGGGAAAACAAGTAACAATATGCCATACATTGTAAACTTATTATAAAGAAAACCAGCTTAGGCAGTGGCAGTTAAGGCCCACACCTCAAATTATATATCGTTCAATTTCAATTGAGAACTTTCAGTAGACGTTCTGAATACGTCTTGAATTTTAAACGCAAAGAGCTACTTTCCAAGTTTTCAAATTTTCGTCAGCATTCTGAAAACGTTATAAATATGTCTTCAATTTGAGCTGACAACAAATACAACCAATAACCAGTCGAAAAATAATGTTTTTCCTATCATTACCTTATCATAAATACCTATTTAAAAAATACTATTTTCTCCTTGAAATCGTATTGATTGCGAATAAAATAAACATGTTTGCCAAATGTTCTACATATTGTTGTTGCTTTGAATACATATCTAGTAACAAAAGCGGTGATTACGCATATAACTAAAAAGTTCGTATCAAAATACCTAGATAGCAAATGGTAAATAAATATGTTTACTAGTAAACAAGGTTATGTAGAACGTGACTATTCGAACGTAAACATTGAGTGGGTGTTATGAAGAACCGAAATAATCGATGATTGCAACATAATATTACCTTATGCTAGTGTTGATGCCGTATGTGGAGTCTCTCAAAAAACCTCTGGTTTCGGAATTTAAAGACAACCTCAATTCGCACTTCAAAGTCGCAATTCGTCGGATTCCAACATGCCAAAGATTAAACTGTTGGCAGATTCTAGGTAGAATCATGTTGAATATCCGCGAAACTATAAACCATATCACTGAAAAGTGTTACGTAACGAAAGGACGATTTTATTGCCGAAAAAAAGGAAAAGTTCTCCAATGTTTTGACGCACTTGCACTTTTTCCTTAAATAGGACGCACACAAAAGTAATCACTCAACACACGTATCTTTAGTTGCATAACGACCAAACTGATCACACAGCAGCACGTTCACTAATGACCTCTTCAGAGCAAATCATAACGCGCTTTATTCAACTATTTAAATTATACTCCCTCTTTTGCGTTTATTTGTTTAAAAAGCAATTTACATAATCGAGCGGCAACGTTTGATTTGAAACGTAGACTTGTTCTAACAACATTAGACCACTTACGAAGCTTTTAATTGTACATTAAGGTTATCAAGAGCCGGCACTTACTTTTCTCTGATTAAGGTAAACATGTGCAGTTCATGTAAATATCAGCCTCAAATAAATATTGTATTATTGGGAAAAATAACACATGAATGAGTACATTAACCGCTAGCGAACCGAATTATTGGACGTCATGAATTATCGAAAATACACAAAAATTAGGTTGCATTTTGCATTGACGCATTTTAGATTCATATCGTTTTGTTCAAACATGTTTCAAAACGGTTGCTGCATATGTATTATAATACTTGCGTTATGTTTACTTCTAATGTAGCCAGAACTCGGCAAAAGCTAAAGAAGATAATTCTTTTGCATACATTTTCATTAATCTCATTAAATTTTTTGATAATTAATTATTTTGTTAATTGACAAACAAATATTTTTAGTAGGGCGGTTGTATTTTCTCAGTCAGGAGCCAGGGCGGGAGTGGCAACATTTAGGCTACTTCATAGCTGGGACAGTAGATGGCGCGGCGCTAATGCCGGGCCACTGCTGCAATCTACGATATTTGACTACTTCTTTAAACATGAGCCACCCTGTATATCCCAATACGAAAGCAATCAACCAGAGACCATATAATAGAAAATATAGATCTCATAAACTTTTAATTAATTGAACAATTAACATACTCAAAATGAGCAATTTGGGTGAACGTGCCGTTTGAGCTCTCTGGTTTCACTTCACGTACACGTTCACCACTTCGAACCAATTTTTTTCCCAAACGGATGGTGCTGAATTTCGGGACTCGTAAACACGTATTAAAGGGAAAACGTTTTGATATTATTAAGTGATAAATATCTAATTACATTAAATATTTACTGAATTTTTGTTCAAATACGAGATTTTTGAAATCAAGTAACATCTAATAATATCCATACATTCTCATAGAGGAAAGAGTAGTTTTTAGAAAGCAAATCATTACAGGGAAAATAAAAAATTCGTACGTAATGTACTTTTATTATTTCAAACATTGAAGTTAAAATGCAATAAACTTTTATCTTTAAATTGTTTCACTCACAAACTCCATGAGAAAAATGGTTCAATTCGCCTTCATTTTAGATCTAATGTTATTAGAGATAAATGCGAAGGGTGATTAATTAAAACAAAAATTCCGATATACTTTTTATTAAAATCTCTTATGACATGTTAATTAGTTATCTAATCTTCTTCCTCTTCAGCAGCAGCACCGCTAGTTCCTATTTAAAGCAAGAAAAATCGTAAAAATTGGGGACGTTTTCTTGGCAATTGATACACTTACCCTTGCGGAGGTTCTTCCTCTTAACACGGCCAGGGCGGCCACCACCGAAGGGCGACTTCAACGAGAAGTCGATATGTTTTTGCGAGTCTAGACGGACAACAAACGATGGGATATTTACCACTTGTTTGCGAACTCTGAAAAGTAACAAATGTTAGAATTCTACCGAACCTCGAAATTGCAACAAAAATATGATAGAAACAGTTGTCGCCTCGCAAGGTACCCAATCAAGCCACAAGAGACAAGTTTGGGGCATAAGCTGGTACCATTTCTTTTCGAGTTTCTTTAGCACTAGCAAAGCACGAGTTTCTCTTAACCAGTGACTCTAAGACTCGACTGTTGTAAAATATAGAATACTTAATCACTAGTGTTCTGTAAAGAACTGTTACCTGTAATTAGCTCAACATAAGCAAATTTCAAGGCATTAGTTGTTCAACTAAGTGGCCTGTAAGAATTATTTTCAAATCAACGTGGGAAATAGCATTACCGAATGTGCCGCTGTCTGATTAAAACACGGGCATGATGGATGGACTTGGCCAAACCAAGCTTGAAAACCTGTGTCTGGAGACGTCTTTCCAAGAAGTCTTCAATTTTGAGACCCAATACGTAATCAAGCTTCATCCTGCCTTCATCCAGTACCCCAATACGTACAAGACGACGTAAAAGAGCATTTCCTATAAAAAAAAAATTACAAAATGGCTGATAATACATCAACGAGATTTTTAAGAAGAGTATATTTGATATAATATAAAAGTGTTTCCTCAACTTTCGGCACAGATAAAATCATGGCAAAGACTATTATCTGTTTCCTAGCGGGAACTTATTTAATTTGCCCCTCCGTAATTTCTGGCACTCCTAATAGGCAAATTCGCGCTATAGTAGCGTGGCGTCGGGGCTCCGAAATATTTGAACTTTTACACGTATACCGGCAACTTACCTTCAAACAACCTTTTCGGGTCTTTCTCTTCTAAAGTTAGCAGCTCACGAGCAGCTTTACGGATTTTGGCCAGAGTGTACTTTACTCTCCATACTTCGCGTTTGTTGCGGAGTCCAAATGCACCAATAATTTTCAACTCCTGGTCCAAACGAGCCTTTTCGTAAGGACGCCGCGGAGTGACGTAAGTTTTCGAGCATACAGTGGGGATCCTGCCGTTCACCATGGTGGGAAATTAGGTTCCTCTGCATAAACAAATTCAATGCAATTAGCATGCAGTATGAGACAAATCAATAAACGTGGAATATATGGAACAAATCAGTACACGTGTAATGTAACATGAAACAAATCAATGCACGTGGAATTTACTTATTCTAAAATGTTACCGTGCCATGAATCAGATAAGCAAATGAATGATGCTTTCTGGGATTAAACATGGTTTTAATATTGCCTTGAACGATTAGAAGCTTTTGCCAAGTAATGGGCAATGCTCCATGCCCAGTGAAACAAGGCACGCCTGACATTTTTAAATCCATAAAAATATTAGCCATCCTTCGTAAAATTTGAAAAATAAATACACCTACTGCTTAAGAAAGTATAGATGATCAACTTTCTTCAAGTATTTTTTCGTTGAAGACCAAAAAGAACCAAACTGGAAGAAAAGAAATAAAATGTTAAAAGTACTCACCCACAACCTCTAGACTCGATAGCTGAATGTGAAAGAAAACTGAAATGCTGAGTAGGAAGTAGACAAATTTGGCGTTGAAAAATTCAGTAGGGGGGATGGATGCATGAACGCGTTCCACAATTCAATAATCGATTGTGGTGTTGTCGCATCGGTCGTGTAACGGAAGAGGCACGTCGTTACATGTCGATGGTAATATTAAGTTAGGCGAATTTCGTTAAATGAAATTTATATTTATATAATCGCATTGTGTGCTCGATTATATATTGTTGTTTCATAAAATATATTTCATTTGCGTATAAAGTTTTCATAAAATACTAAAAATATTCCTTGAGAAATTTTCTTTCCTTGGTGATTTATAATGTTGATTATAGTTGTTGAATTTATTTACATAGCTTCAAATTTTCTGCGCCATGCAATAAATTTTTAATGTTTCATTAGATGTAATTTTTTTTATTGTAATTTTTTTCAATATGCTTTTGTAACTTATTAGTATAAAGTAACTATAGACAAAATATGTATGTATATATCTGTATATTTAAGCCGAATTTTAATGTTTGGATTTGTTACAATATCAATTTGTGTAATAAATAGAACTTTACTTTCAATTTACAAAAAATAATTAAAAATTTGAATTTTTGTACCATCTCGATTTCGTGCAGATTTGAAATATGATTTATTAGAACTTACCCCGTGTTTTCATACAGTTTAGGAATTTGGTTTAACGGTATCTTTTTTTTTGTATTATTTTTATCTCTTAAATATTATACTATATTAATAGATCGCGTGATTTTATAAGTTGATAGCAGGCAACCAGAAAAACTGAAATGACAGCCCCGCGATTTTGAGCAGATAAGTTTGAATGTAAGTCGCTGGATATCAAGCGGATTACTTTATCAGGTCGGCTGTAAAAGGAAAATCAATGAAAACGTTCTTCTGAAGCACATTGCCGTTTCCCTCGATTGGAAATTGTATTACGGAAACTGCTTCGCAAATATTTCGGGCATTGTCGACGACTTGTATAGAAATTGGGGTTAGAGAGGAGCGCGTCTGTCAGAACGAAAAAGGCTCGTTTTGGGGTATCGAGTTTTTTTGTTATTTTCGAGTTTGCGTTACGTTTTTATGAGTTTCCTCTTTGCCAGTTAAATTTTTGAAATTCGTTTACTTGCTACATTAGGGGCATTTATCTGCAAATTGTGTGTTTGTTTACATTGTCGCAACACGAACTTTACAAACAAATCGGGTAAGTTTACATTATATCTATAAAAAAATAATTTATTCTACTTGCAAGTTGAGTATTCGCTTGGGTAAGCAACTACAATGCCAAACATGCTACAACTTGTTTTTACTTTTTGATTAGCCACATTTTCCAGAAACTTTGGCTTCCTTAATTTGGGGCCATAAATTAATTTTTCCTGCTCTGCAGTGTTGTCAGAATTTGCATTTAATATAAGATTGTATGTGCAGTCATTATGCTTGTGTAAAGTGGGAAAATTACTTTACACAGGGCGATTCACAATTATTTTCTCGTTTCCTTATTGCCCTTATTACATTTTTTGCTTTTGCTAATTACATATTTTGTTTAATTTTTCTACGGTTGAGTTTCCGAAGATATCTACTGACTCTCAACCTGTATCTAACTTTCGACATGTGATAGAATAGCACATTATACGTATGTATAATGTGCTATTCTATAAAAATAATCGAAAACGTAAAAATTTTTCATTATATACCTAGGAACTTTTTTATTGTTATTGACTTAGGGAGAGAAATAGATCTTCTCACTAGGGAAATGGAGTAAATAATGGTAACTGCTCAAGTTAGTAGTAAAAAATAGTACATTATCGAGAAGTGAGTTATTATTTACCGAGCACTTTTATTTCTAAACTTTTGGTGCTAGATGCGCTCAAAGTAATTCCAAATCCCGATTTCTTCGATTGAAAATAATTTGTGACATCTAATACGATCGCTTAAGTTGTTTGTCACAAAAAAAATGTTTAATGGTTCCATAAAATCATTGTAATTACACAGGATGTGTTTCCGAATACTGTGAAATAATAAAAAAAGTGTTTATAGCGTCATTTTCGGGACGTCTTTCTAATATACATAGATGTTTTCACTTTAAACGTATTTGCAAATAGTACATTACGGTACAAGAGACGAAAGTTAAACTTCCGACACTGCTTGAAGTTGACGCCAGAGGCGAAACCGATAAGCTGTTAATAAACCGATTAATTTATAATGGGTAAAATTAGTGCTTTCGCTATCGAATACAGCGGCGAAAGTACGTACTTTCCACCAGGGGATCAAGAGAAATAATATTACATCTACAACGTAGGCTCGGTTTGGTGTAATTTGCTCTCAAGTGCTAATAAATGCTACTAATTCAAACGTTACTTGTTTAGTTTTAATAAAAAATGATTCTAATTGCATTTGCACGTAAGAATAACTTTGACTCACGATTCTTAATTATATGTTTACGTTTCTAGAAAAAATACAATTTTCTCATATAATTCGAACAGAAGAGAAAATCTTCTGGTTATCAGCTGATGTTGACGCGACTAGTTTCTATATTTAACGAATGAGTCAATAATAATATGTTGCTAATTCCTTAATTTGCTTATAAATCGTGTTAATAAAATATCGTAAACGTTTTAATTTCTTTTCAGCCGTCCGCATGCCATGCTTTCACATAGCGCTTGGCCTCATCGCCTCTCACCTTCAACTACTACAATCCTGACACGAGCCACAACCACCTTAGCGCGCGCGCAATCGGAAGAATCGGGAATTGAACCGGGACAAATCGCGACAATCACTGGATCTTTTATATCGTTTGGTGGACAAGAGGCCCTTGATCAGTATGATACCGATCATACGGATTTGGGTAGTGAGGCTGATGAAAATGAGGCTAGGAAAGGACTGTTAAGAGACGTAAGTGACACAAAATATTTTTCATTGTGTTTAAAAATTGAGTTCAAAAAAATTACCTGTTACCAACAGTATTGGTGAGTACTTTTTCGACTAGAGATCAAATACGAGATGGACGTAGTAGTACTACGAGTAGTAAAAACCTTTGTTTCTGTATTTGATTTCAAAAGTCGAAAGTTAACAGCAAACACCTACATTATAGGAACGCATTTTTGGGTTTACACGTTCATTTTAATTGCTTTTATGAACATGTTCTACTTTTTACACCTATTAGGTCTAACATGATGATTCAGAACTATGATATCCAAAACCTCCAAGGTGCGTACATTTGTATTGGTTCGTCAAATTTTTGACTCTGGCGGCCAAGAACAAACGGTGGATCTCTTAATATATAATAAAGCACCACGTACTGCATGGTGCTTTATTACTGTCACAGAATTTATTGAACATAAAATAGAAATCGATTTCTTTTGATAAAATAGAAACCTCTACGATGGCGCACTGCTTTATACACAAATATTAGAATAATCGAGACCTTTGGGATCCCAACTTCTTATTTAACTCGCTCCACACTCAATTTCCAACGAGCCTACCAAAAATCCGTCTTACTAGACCCAGCAATTCCTTTAATGTTTCGTCAAAAAAGCGACAAAAATGAATCGAGGCTCACGTTGATCCATTTTCGGTCGGTTTATCGACGAAACCTCAAAGAATTTGCCGCGGCTGAGGCTTGGCTCGTCAGGTCTCGACGCACCTTCAGATTTGTACGGGGTTGGCGAGTCCGCAGCCGGCTGCTCGAGGGTGGTTTGCGTCCAAATTCGAAGGAAGACACTTTTTACAAAGTTTTGATTTTATTTTTGTTTCAGCAATGGAGACAATTTTTTGACAAGGTAAAAACAATCCGATAAAGCGAAAGCAATGCGTATTAATTCCTCACTTGTCCTTAAAAGTTTGACCCCGAGGGCTTTGGAGAAATACCCTGGAATGACTTTTTGAACACAATGGATCATCCCGAATTTCGAGAAAGAGTCAATACTGGAAAACGACTAATACTGTTAGAGAAATCACGCACTGCCACAACGCCAGCAATAACTTTCCAGGACTTCGTTAATGTGGTGAGTTTATGTTTATTTATTTCATAGTTTTGATTACCCATCTTCTGCCATACCAAGAGAGTATTCGTTTTTTAACCAACACAGCGCTATGATTAAAACTATGAAAAGATTACAATGAATTAGCAATGTTTGTGTAACAAATTCGTTGGAACAGTTTGTCATTAGTATTTGCATTGTTATCTTTTCCCCAATTCTTGCTCTATGCTAGAAATAAATCCGAAGAACTATTTGATTCACTAAAATATATAAATCTGAAAATATTCTAACCAAGCAAATTTAATTAACTTGATTGATTTGACTTTTTCAATATGTATTAGGATTGTGTACTTTTTAGAGACACGCTGCATAAGTATTAATTCGCGTTATAGTTATTAATAATACGGGCATCTTTCAAAGAATGTAGAATCATATGTACAATATGTAATAAAATATTAATGAATTAAAGTTTAACATAGCAAAAGTAATTGGAATAAAGTTGAACTGAGAAATTGAGTTTAGATTAAATCTGTATTTATGTGTTCTTGTAATACATTGAAATGAGGACTAACTTCGGAAAACTCTTGTCTAAAAGGAAATACAAAAATGTTTTGGTTTGTACTTTCGAAAAGCGTAATTGTTAATTTGTTTGTAATTCTAAATATAGAAAAAGCGAAAGAAATTTTATGAAAGTGTTTTGTTATACGTTGTATATTGTATTATTCGGAACATGAAACAAAAATATTGTACCGTGGATGGCCGAGTAGTAAACTCTTTCTTCTGCTTCCAACTTTTATTCTACTCGGTACAACTTTAACTACGGAACGGGAACAAACTAACTTCTAAATTAACGTCAACCTCACAAACAATAACAATAACAAACGCAAAACTCGGATTTCCGCCTCGCGGGGTTTAACCTCTTCTGAACTCGGTCGCTGTTGTCACTTCACTGACTCCCCATGGTTCTCGTCGTCGCTTATATAGTTTCCTCCAGGTAACCCAGAAGGTTCTCGAAATCTCCA
>NW_026018165.1:3530262-3557720 GCF_020466585.1 Dendroctonus ponderosae
ATTTCCCGCTTGTCAGTGTCATATTTGACAGTAAATGGGGCCCAAATGGGGCTCCCATTTACTGAAATACCATGAATTTCGATCCCCCATTCCAAGCGTAAGTACCCCAGGCCATTTCCGTTACAATATTTTACTGCAAAAATGTTTTACTTTCATTTCGCGAAAAAGTTTTGCAAATTGACGTAATGAGCAAAATGCATTGCATTAAAATATTTATCTTTGAATTCTAACGTTTAGGAGGACATTTTTTTCTCGGACATTGACACAGATGAATGGATATATAGCATATATTCATTCAGATTCAGAGACATACTATCATCAATTTAATAGCATATTCGCATAATATTTTATAATGAAAAAAAAGTAGAATGAAGCAATAATAAGTCTGGACCAGGGTTAAACCAAATTAGCTCAAACAACATTTATCATATACTTATACCATTAATAAAAAAATATGTTCATTTCCAATATTTATAAGATATTCAAAAGTCCGTACAATTCTCTTCTGAAAGGAAATTAACCCTTTTCGACAAGAGAACTTGAAAAGTTAATTTTTGTTTCCAGTTTCTTATGATATTTGTAATATTTGCACTATTAATCGCTTGAGAAAATGATCGCGGAATGTTTTCGTTTTAGTAGGCATTATAAGTTCCTTCACCATTGTGGCAAGATAACATTTTATTTGTCACATTATTTATAGCTTTTCTTGTCAGATTGTAGCTTTTTCTTATGTTTTCTTAAGTCGCTTGTTTTTTAACACCTATTCATGTTTGCTATGGATTCCATCCGTTCTTATTTGTTCTTCATGAGAAATGTACGGCTGATCGATACTTTTGTTCACTTCGTCCCGCCATTGTAAACCTGTTATGTACTGTTATTTCCTGTATTATGCATTTTTCTGATGACGGAATTGGATCGATTTAATTCTTCGGTTTTCCGTTAGAGCCTAGCCATATCTAATCCTTCGATATTATTTAGAAACAATTTGCATTGTTGGTCAGTAGGCATAGCTTTATTGTAATAAAATAGCAGGTGCGTTTAATTTAAAAAGCATCTTTCGATTCATTAAGCGATTTTCCCCATGCATTAAAGATGTGCGTACTCTAAAATAAAATAGAGAAAAATATCGGAGCTTTTTAAAGATTTCTTCTGAATATTAAGTGACAATGATATGTGTGTCTGCAAGGTTTATTTGGCGTACCCAAGGCTGCCTTATGAACTTCCACTATAAACCTTCTGCTTTGATGCCGATGCGTTTCGAATAATTTATCGCTTACCTAAATCACCTAAGTGCGATTTGCCTTTTGGATTTCAGAAAATAAATCAATGTATTAGCAAGACTTTTATTTCTTTTTTATTACACTTGTTATTCATTTTATGAGAAAATTACAAAAAACTTATAAAATCAAATAGATGAAAGTTACCGGAAACGCAAACCACGTTGATAAAGATATGAATATTATTGGCTTGAACGCATTTGCGTTACCAATTTCCAGTTTTTGTTGATCAGTTGCATATGGCCTGAGACAATGCATTACATTACAAAATAACTTGAATACACTTGGTTTTCCACATTCATTAATAAATTAAGCCATGAATGCATCTACCGTAAACATTATATCATAATAAAGTATTAATTTGAATTATTAATGACTGTTATAACTACCATCGCCATATGTTTTCTACTCCATATATCGACATCATCACAGGTGTCAATACACTCCATGCAATACGCATTTCGCATTTTAAAATATGTATTATCTTGTCATTAATCGAATTAACTAACCATCGTATCAGATTATATTGCAAATTAAATTATTAGGGAGTTAATATGACTTGCGAAGTAAAAACGCAGAAATAATTGAAATACAAACTAAAGTAAATATGATTTTTCAGCTGAAATCTGAGATTTGAATTCCGCAAAACCCGTTCAATGTGAAACAGAATTACATTCATTGCTCTGAACATGTATTTTACATTTTTGATTGTTTCAAAGACTAAAACTTTATTTTATATTTGAAGAAGTAAAAAATTCCTCAGATAATCACAAAATAAGGAATACATTTTTAGATCTAAATGATTTCCAGTTTCTGTATGTAACTTAACAAATCATAGATATAATTTATTCCTGTAAACAAAATGAAAACAATTATTATAAGTTTTAAATTATTATAAGTTATAAGTTTTTTAATATTACGGTTATTTGCTAACATGTGTCTCTAATAAAACAACTTATTTATATAATATTTTTATCGGCAACGTGCATACCAAAGCGTATAGTAAGTAATTCCACATCCGTCGGAAGTCAGGTGAAGTCCTCATACCTTCTTGTTAAATAATTATAATTTTTTCTCCTAAATAATTTACCTCAGATGGAGGAAACAGATAAAAAGATTGTATAACGCTCATTCTAAACGACTTGATGATACGTGCGTTTCGTCGAATGTTTAGTTTTCAGCATGAGAATCAAAAATATGTTTTTTGAGTTACAAAAGCATGAAAGTAAATCTGATAAAAAGAGTGCACAGGGAAACTTGTATAGGATTTGGATCAAAATAGGTTTTTGTTTGTTTGTTACTGCTTGTTGAACTTTATATGCGATTTTTTTTATTAAAATCGACAGACAAAATTACGCGAAATTCAGTAAATTTATGCTTTTTAGTGGATATTCTTGTTTAAACATGTTATTAACAATTGTTGTTCTTGTTTAAACAATTATGTTGTTGAGGTCAGCACACATCGCTGATTATATTTTTCAATTTTCCAAAAATTTGTATTGTCTATGTTCGCGCAATATTTGAGCGGTTTTGATCTTTAAATTTTTTTTCGACAACCTCCCAAACAAAACAGCATGCGAATGTATATAAATGTTCGCGTGAAAACATAATAATAAACAGCTTTTCGACACTTTTTCTTAACCAGTTGTTAGATTACCATCTCAATTCCACATATTCAGATTTTCACACAAATCTCCCTAGCCTCTATTCATTCTAATTGATCATTAGCTGGATTATAATGCATTTAATGAAATAGAGACAAAATACAAACGCTTTATAAAATGAATGAGCATTCGAAAGAGTATCCCAGCTCTTGAGAAATGTAAGAAAGGCAATTTAAATACTTCTGAAGACCGAGAATGTGTTAATCTTGGCAAGCTCTTGAACGTTTTTCTAAAAGTATATACTTTTTGACATATTTGCCTACAGATACAGCTTTAATTGTTTATAAACCCTACTAAGATGTTTTACTTTAGTTTTTCCTCAAATTCAGAAGGTAATAAACATACACATAGTTACATTAAAAATAAATAGGTTCATTCAGCTAAAATGACTGACTTTTGATTTTGTTTTATCTCATAAATCCAATTATCTGTGACAGCCAGTGGTAGATAGCTTATTTGATTCTTCACGAAAACATGTACTGAAAGTGTTTTATAATTTTCTTTTCGTTTTACCGACGGCATAAAGTTAGGCCAATAGATTTTAGGAACCAAGACGCGTGTCTTACGTACCTTACAATTGTAACTAGATAAACCTTCAATTTCTGCTCAACTTTTCTTATTTAACGGATTCGAACCATTCTAATATTGGCTTTGAATCATACATCTTATCGGATATGGCTTTGAGAGACTTAAACTTCCTTGTGTTATGTTTACTTCCAAACAATTTGCATTAATTTAGATTTATTGCGAATATTAATAACAAAATGTTCGACTTCTTTCTTTTAACCGGAAATATGGCTGCCTTTTGACATCAAAACGAATTTCATAACAATTAATTCACCCTTAAATCATGCATCAATTACTCAGTCTAAAAATAGCTTCTCACAATAGGTATAAAAGGTCGACAATTAACTGACTTTTGTTCTTTAATATTTCGGGCTTTAAATAGACCGAAAAGTCTTTTGAAAAGTCGCTTTTGGATCTGGGTGTTCTGTTCAAAAGGATTTGTTTTACCCGTATTCGCCCTCAGTTTTTAAATCAAAGGCCGCTAAGATGTTTAACTCAAGTGTTTTAACTAATGGAGTCAAAGGAAGCTCTGCCTTTAATTGTCCATTCAATGATTTAAGGCCGGTATTTTAAACAACAAAACAACTTTAGACCTACATTTGTGTGGAACAGGATACAATGTACATATTTTGTAGGCTTTTGAAATTTAACCCAAACTCATTTTAAGGTCTTTTAATTTTAGATTTATATAAGCTCCAATACAAGATTAACTTAATCCAAAGTGAGAAATATTTGTACCGAACTTTCGATCTGTATTTTCGGGCCAAAACTGTCACAGTTCTAATCAGGTGATGCTATTATAATTTCAGGCATGACCAAACAGGATTCTGTAGATTCTGACCAAAATCTGCATTCATTGCGGTTTAAATGGTTCTCTATTGATAAATTTCTTTCGCGTTTCTTGGTGCGTAATAATCGGTGCATCGGCATTTTGACATGCATGTGAATTCGGCGTTATTAAATAGACGTGATGGTCACAAACCTATTTGCCAACAAGTGTAACATACTCTTTTCAATACGATTTCCTAAGGGGATTATATCTTAAATTTGGACGCTTTGTTAACTATCCACATAACATTTCTGGGGCGGTTGAGATCTTGTTTTGTATTCGTTGAGATTTTCGAATAATGGCTTTTGGGCAGATAAGCTATTTACCTGTGCATATGCGAGTTAAAAAGTTGTTTTTGTCGGTTATAATTTGTTTGCGTGCGAATGTTTTTCAACTTTTGTCTTTTCGTCAATCAAATATACAATTTTGTTTCTGGACGTAAAAACTTAGTTTTTAAAAAACGTTTATTTTTACAGACCAAAAATAGATTCTTTCAACAGCGAACTAACTACCTTAACTGCTAACTTAAGACTAATTTCCTCATGCCGAATGTGCAGCTTATATAGTGATTAAATGCTGCATCGACAGTTATTGATTAAAATACACAGTGGTCTGCGTAAGTGGTCATATAACTCCTCCCTCCTTAAGTTTGAGAAAATTGGTCATATAACTATACCATGAACATTTTTTTAGCAAATACACAACTGGGTCTACTGCAAAGCTTTTTTGCTAATAAAAGCTATTTGTAAAAATCGTCACTGTGTAGGTCAATAATATAAGTAATTGCAAATCGTTTATACAATTATTTAAATATGAAAATAATAACGAAGGTATTTAATATGTTTGGGTTAGTTTAATTATTTAGATATATTTTCAAGAGTAATGATTAATTTAAAATAAAGTGTCATATAAAATCAACCAGACCCATAAAATTTTTGGTTTTTACTTTATTCCGGTAAGCATAGAATCAGTTCGTATGGATTGTATCCGTTCAGAAAAGTGAACTTTCAGTATAATTTCAGTGTCGTAAAATTGGCTCAATTTAAATAAAGTTATGAATACAATATGCTGCCAAACTATTCTTCTGCCGCCTAGCAGTGGTGCACGTTTATTGCCTTTATAAGAACAATAGTGAATAATAAATTAATAAGTGATAATTTATCATAAATAAAATTGTATTCGGTTATTGTCCGTGGCTTCCTCGCGATATTCCACATGAATGATTTTAATTTATTCGAACACAATGAAAGGGTTTAGAAACAGCTGCCATTCTGCTTGTTTTTTACACAAGTGGTTAATGGGCCGGGTTAGCAACATGCATATAAGAATATGAAATTACTCTAAATGTTTTTTGAAAAATTATCAAATCAAATTGCAGTTTTGTTTGTCGTTTAATTTTCAATAAAATTAACGGCCCGCGTGCTATTTTTCCAGTAGTAAGTAAATATTTCACATTTCAGTTTCAGTCAGAGAATAATCGAGAAATTTTTACACTGTGTGTAGCAAAGTTCCGCTAGTTCCGAACTATGCAAAATGCAATTGTAAAAATTGAGCAATAAGTCTGTCGAGGATTTTAAATCAATTGGGAAACCAATTCAATTTCACGCTGATTTTCAATCATCACTAGAACTAGATCTTAGGAATTTCAGAAAAAAGTTAACCATTTAACTAATTTGAAAGTAAATAATTTTTTAAAGCTCATTGAACGAAAAAGTGGAGAATGCACTAAAGAGAAGTAAATCTTGCACACTGTTACTTGAGAATTTGATTTTATTTATCAATTAATTTTATAGTAACTGAATATGATCAGTATAAATTATTGTTAATCGGTGCCGCGTAATTATCTTCTCCTCTACATAAATATTTTATTTCTAGTTTGCTTCTCATAGCGAGATTCTTTTAAAACCTTAGTTTAATTCTGGAAGAAAATCTAAATAAAAGCTTAATTAAAATTAAGAGATTTAAGGAGATATATGAAAAGCCATCATAACTCATGAAACCTGAAAAGTAGTATCTACAATTTGTTCACATCTACAGGGTGTAAATGTCAAATTTTTGATTTGACGTTCTTACTTTTGTTTTTAAAATATATCAAGAAAGTAGAAGAGAGCTAGTGTACTTAAAAAGTTAACGTTGTATTTCTTTAAATAGGACACCCTATATACATATTATTGCATTTTCGCATTTCAAAGAAAATTCGAATTTGTTTGGAAATCATAGGAGAATGTAATTTGCTTTCCATATTATTTCATTTAATGTTATCTCAGCATAACTCATGTCCTGTTTTTAGATGTTATTACTACTTTTTCATGGTATTAAATTAATTGTTCATTCCTGTTGTTTTACTTTGTCAGTAATGGAATTATTGTATTGTAAAATATTAGATTATAAAAGTTAAACACCACTGAAACTACAATTACATTGAAAATACAACATTACACTTAATGTCGCTCAGTATTATATTAATTTTCTACTGTTCTCTTCGTTCGAATAGAATATTAGTGTTCAAGTTATACAATATTTTTCCCGTATTCGAATAATCTTCCATAAATAAGTTTATCTCTTATATGTTTGCATAACTATGGCATGCATATTGGCTATGTTATGGCTATGTTATGGCCAGTCTGTTTAAAATTTCAACAATGGCGAAAAACTGATCATGAAGTTATTTACTAAAAACGGTGTTTTTTATTTCATCACCCTGTATATGGCAAATAAATAATTAACGAGCCTGTATTTACATCAAATATTCTTCTTAAAATCACTTAAGTACAGACAATTAATTAAATAATATTAAGAAGAAGTAAAATTATTCTATATGACAGATACTATTAGAATGTTTGTAGAAATTTGCTCAAATATACAGTGTCCCATTAAAAAGTTCATGATCAACTGCATTACCCGAAAGGGGTGATTTTTCTTATAATCAATTCTGGATATACTTTTTCGGTAAATTATATTCGAAATTTTTTCTTGTAATCAATGTCAAAATATGAACAGACCACTCTAAAAATCTACTCCTGTTATTGCTGAAAATTAAATTTGGGAAGTAAACTCACTCCGGCTTATTGGATTATTGGACTGATGTTAGGATTCACATTTATAGCATTTCCAAGAGTTTTTCTTTTCAACAGATGATTTAAAACAGCTTAGAATTTTAGTCCGACTCTGAAATGACATGTTTTATTCAATATGCGTGTACCGTGTATACGTTTTGCCAAAGATGCGAATTGCACTCTGTTTTAGCGTCCTGGCTACTTATTGATAATTATTGTTCAGGGTGAGTCAGTTTATAGTAGCAGGACTTGTATTATATTTTGTGACAAAAATTATATTTTAAGGCTAAAAATAAACATATTTTGAAAACTTGTTGGTTTTTGAGATCCACAGTAGCAAAGTCGATATTTTTTCCCATTTTTACGTTTTTTTCTTGATAACTTCCTTTAAGTTTTATTTTCAGTTTACTTGAATCTGAAGTTAAAGATAAGATATTGTTTCATAGTTCTGTATTAAGTTGCGAGTAGTAAAAGGCGTTTTAAAAATTTACAAAATTCAAAAACTGATACTTTTACGCACCTGAATTAAAAATTGCTTATTTGTTAAGATATGAAAGATTCGAAATATTTGAAATTGTGATTGCTAGTAGAAATAAGAAAATATATACTAGTTTGAACATTTTGAAAAGGTGTTGGTAGCTTGATTTTAATTATGTTTTGGTATTGGCTCGTCCTGTACTATGTATGAGACTTTTGAATTTCCTGCAAACGCCAATCAATTTTTCATTCTCAATAAGCACTTAACAGTTAGTCTTGTTGGTCTTCTGCTTGATCGTTTTTTGCATTATTAATGCTCTTCTCGTCAAAGTCATGCATAAAAAAGCAATGGCAATTTGTTTAAGCGCTCTTATCAGCTAGGAAGTTTATTGCAAATGAATTAAACAGCTACTTTTGGTGGCTCGTATCTGCCTTTTCAGATCTTAATGATCATACGTTTTCTAGCGTTTGGAATTTTATGATTCCAGACTGTGTACAGGAACGGACGTAAGACAAGCAAAGTTTGCAGTATACTCCTTTGAGAGATTGATAGAAGAAATCCTCACAATCTCTAACTGTTGATTAATGTATTAGGTCACTATGAGTCTTGAAGGTATTTGGAAGTGTCTTCATTTTCATAAAATGTCACAATTTCGTGGGTTTTAATCTTATTTTGTTTGAAATCACTAAAATTTACCGAAGTTAAAACCAGTAAATTGCGTTAACATGTCTCGTTCCTATGTGAGAGATCTAATTACGTAAAATGTCCTTAATGTTTCTGCTATGCTTAATGCCCTTAATGGAAGTCTCAGTGTAAAACATCAGCATATATCAGAGCTGATGAGACCTTTAAGTCTGATTTAAGTATTAAATATTAAAAGTAATCATCTTATGGTTATCGACATTGAATATGAACAGCGGACCACCTTGCTAGTAATTAAATCTAAAAATTTACGAGTCTGCTTGTAATCGCAGGAAGTAGAAAACTAATTTATGGGCCCATTCAAAATTATATATTATAAATTAATGTATCAAACGCATTCCATGGGACATGTGAAATCGTGCTTACATAATTTCATTGTCATTCATAGCCCGTCATTAATATTAATCTTTATTTCTATTATATATAATATCAGAGGCCACGATGGACTTTAACATTCTTAGGAGGAATGATTACATTATCCAACAAAAAATAAATCGTCTTGTGCTGATAAAAGATTATTTTTTTAAATCTAATTTCACCCATTTGAAAAAATCATGTGTCGACACAGTAGTAAAAGTCGGTTGATGAGTTGTGGTTTGTCGAAGGTTTCAAACCTAAAGAATAGTAGTTAATTTTAGTCTAAAAGAGCCTAAAATTGATCATAGAAATTTTTTATTTTTTGATTAAAAACTTTCAATCAATCACTACCTCAATTCGATACCTAGATAAACTGAAAGTTGTTTACCGGTTGTATCTATCGTTCACCGAATCGTATTCTATGACTAAAGAACTTAAACACGACATGCATTTCTGTTTATTTGGTTTTCATTAATTTATACATTTCATTTTCCCTGTATGTTTTTTGTCACGTACAGGTGTTGGCACCTCTTTCTGTCCATCAAAAAGATTCTGAAAGGGGTTGAACCGTGAGAGCATAAAAGTCAACGAAACGAATAATTAATCACCACGTTGGCGTTGCATAACAAAACGGAACATCTAATTCTTATTCAGTTTTATTTCGTGTCTAGGGTACCTAGATCTGGTGACATTGCAGGCCCATCGTGGCGGTGACATTTGAAGGGTGATTTTTTACGCATAAAGAGAAGATAAATTCCGTTTCGAAAAATATGCGGCGTCATTTCAACGCTATTAAAATCCTTTTTCAGGTAATTAATTATACTTCAAAGGTTTAGTTTCACCCATGGGCGTGATCAAACATGTCTTAATAGAAACGGGGTGGCAAATGGGTGTTTGATGGATTAAAATACAATGGTAATAAATCAACATTGCTCAAAAGAACTTAAATAGAGTATTTGAGTGGTGGAGGCTTTTGGAAAATGCATACGGAGATAATATAACAGACGCGTTATGAAAATAATATATTTGTATTCATAACATAAAAGCACTGGGTGCAGCACATTTGTCACTTGTTATCTGGACATCGGCGCCCCCGACGAGACCCAATGCCTTCTTTTCGTCCCATCGAGATCAAACGACTACCATTTTCAGGGCTGGACTTTTTCAAAAAATTGTCAAAACATTTACTATAAACAATTACAACTTTTCATTAGAATCAGACTGAATTGTTCCTTTTACCGAACAAGAAACTTTATCGAATGTGAGCTGTAAACCCTTAAGCTGTTCTCAACAGTAAACAGACAAAATTAAACTTATTCGAACATTTTGATTGGGAATATTTTCATCTCAATGGCAACGAGCACTTGAGTAGCAGAAGTAATTATTTTATATATATAATATATTTCCTAATTTTATATTAACAACATTGTGTAATCTAAAAAAAGCTTCCGAAATATTTAGTTAAGAAAGTTGGATGTCGCACTTGCCTTCATTTTCATCCAATTTCCTATAATTTATTAGGGGGCAGGTGTGTTTCGTCGCGGCTCGTGCCCCCAAATTTCAGATACAAAAGCACCTGTCTTTAGATTTGCTTTTTTATCAGGGCTCATGTTACGGAACGATAAATAAATGGGACCGAACTAAGAAGCCAGAGTTTCCGTCCGAAAGAACCACTTGTAATGAGTTTTATAATTAAATCGTCAAGTTTACATTAGGGTTTCGTAACGTGTATAATCTGTAGACAATGATGGTTTACCAATATACCTACACAAGGTCATCGGTGAAATTAACAATGTATCAATGTTTCCGGTCTCTGTGATCTGGAAAAATTCTTGCCAAAGGGAAAATATTGCACCAATTCCCAATATTTTCTTGTGATGTTCAGTCAAGAACTGGTCAGGTTTGAGAGATTTATCATATAACAACATGATAAAGCTAATGACAAAAAGAACACTTAAAGTTCGTAGACATCAGCGAGCAAAGAGGTGGAAGAAGTACTATCTCTTACTTTAACTATATGGCTGGGGGAACAAGAACCCAAATGATAAACGAAGTGCCTTTAATATTTATCAAAAAACTTAAACCCGAAGAAGCTGCACAAAGAAACAGTGCGAAAACAATAAGAAAATGATTTGAATGAAATGGCGAAAAATAAACAAGTTGAAACTGCAGTAGAAAATTATAATCATACAAAAGGATGAGGTCACCCGAGCGTCATTAGGCAGATATGGAAAGAACGACACCGCAACGAGTGGTGTCGAGGACAGGGCAATCAAAAAAGGAACACTCTAGGAACGAGGGCAATTATATTATGGAAGAAAATATAAATTAAGATAATAAGAAAGAGTTAGGGCCAATCAAAACAGTACAGCCCAAAACAATAAAAACACTGGAAATAGACTTTTAGAGAAGAGCGGCGGTTAGGTCCAGATTGGAAAGAATTATTAACGAAATTTTAAGACAAATTATGAGGAAAGATCGAAACATAGTGGATGAATTAAACAATAAACAACTAATGTGACACATGCAATGAATTCCGAATATAATAATCCCAAAGATTATCGTGGACTGAAAATCTGCAAGAAAAAGATAGAGAGCACTGCCAAGAAAAAGCTGGCAATATTGGTATCTCACGTAGATTCGTGGATTCGAACAACAGCGAAGAGTGGAAATCGGGATTGCAGCACGTAGTACGTTATAAACAGATGAATATGTAACCTGAAAAAGAAACTACTGTTTCCGAAGGTTGTTTCTGAACACCGATCCCAATAATCTCCTCTTATCAAAGTTTCTCAATATGTTTTCAGGACCACTATTCCAATTTTAAGAATCTAGTAACAAGAGGCCCCTAAAAAGGTAACACTTCTTTACAAGTTGTTGTGGTAACATTTTAACTTCAAATGCTTCAATGCTTAAAATAGCTTTCAACGCATACTATTAGCATTAGGATCATATACCATTAACGGTAATGGTCCCGTGCGATTTAGCTAGACGCCAAATGCGTGAAGGTATTCCTTCGAAGCAACAGGGCGTCTGCCCAAAGTCATTCTTATTCATTCACTAAAAGTACTATTTAAATTTTTATGCGTGTTTGGTAAGGCCTTTCCGGCGTATCGGGAATCGTCTGCATCAATTTCATCGAATGCTCTTATCAGCATTAATATTCAGGTCACAAGGGCCTCGTAATAGATTGACATTCTTCGCATTCTGTGAGGTTTCTGCACTCAAGGGTACTGGTGTGGTTAAGGCTGGTCTATTTTCAGTTGACGACTTCTTTGAGTTCAAAGTTTTTAACGAGCTTCATATATTTTTTTAATGGATTGGGTTATTGATGTTAGCCTATCTTGAGTATTGTATCTGTCTCTCGTTCAAACCTGTGATTGTTAATATACACTTTTTTATATTCTCCGTAGAGTCTTATATGGTATTTACCTGTTGGTCTTCTAATAATAGTAAGATATAGCATACATAGATAGATCGTAGGAAAGAGTTAGTTACGTAACTATTTTCAAAACTATTTGCACTTTTTTTCAATAATAATTGGTAGAAAGCCTGTTGGTTTCACTGTGTTGGGCTACTGGAGTTGGGAGGCTGCAAGTATTGAATATAATGAATAACAATGGTAATGAAAATGGTAATGAAGATGGAAGCTGAAATATTGGGAGCAGAAATGAAATGAATGAAGGAAAGTCACTAAACTACTGAAATAAATTAAAATCCTCGATGAAATGAAAAAATAATTTAATATAACTTGGACAGATTCGACAAGCTTTACAAAGCGCATTACCTAAATGGGGTGCTTGAATCGAGTACCTTATTCATTCAATCTACTCTTAACGTATATTATTCTAAGGATAAGAAAAACAAGGAGCCAGTTTGTTTTGTTTGCTAAAACCGGAAAGAAAAACATTTGAGGCCTTTTCAATTAAGGGCGCGTGCCCTACGTATTTACAGCTTACACACTTGGATTTCGGGTACTAAGAACAAGAACCATCCTGTTAGGCAGGTGGTGAAAGGCAAACATAATGCTTTGCATGCAGGGGGTCATTTAGATCAACTATGTTGCCAAAGCTCTTGTTAAAAAGAACGTTAAACAGCATGCTGTTATCTTTTTCAGGTTTTAGATTCCGAATTGTTGTCTCTCATTTTTTTCTGTCGTAGCCCCATTAGTTTCTTAAAAGGGTTTAAGATGTTTGCAATTGCTATATTGGACACAAAGATTCGAACGTGATCAAGTGGCTCATTAGAAGCTTTCTATAGACTCTTGCTGCGGAATGTTGTTGATAACTAACCGAAAACGTACCTGTAAGCTGCAGCTGCTAGGTTTAATTGTTAAAGTTAAGTTTTTCCCTAAAAAAAACGTTTTTCAAAATTGATGGCGTGACATGAAGAACAATGTCTATCTTCAGACTCTTTAGAGCGCGAATAAGTAACAACTTCAGTTTGTATCTTCATAGACAAAGCCGCGTAGTTAGAACTGATCAAATAATATGATTTCCACCAAATCACAAACGGATTTTTAATAAAGTTAAGGCTGAAGAGCACTTAAATAAATATTACTGAAAATTCATGCGTAAATATATCTCTTAGTCCTCGGTTTCCAAACTAATTGATTTTTAATGGAACATCAGCTGCTACTAGATCAAGCTTCATCAAAACGCAAGACGTTTAAATTTTTACCTAGAGCTATTCGACATTTGTCCTCTTTACAAAGTCAAATAAGCAAGAAAAACCCAACTATAATGATTACTGAGACTTTCTAGCCTTCGACTTTGTCATGAGCTTAGTTTCAAGTCCTCGGACATTTAATTTTTGGAAAAATAATTAACACAAAACTGTTTAATTCCTTCGTTTCTTCCGCGGTCCTTCGCACCGGATCCGCTAGACATTGTCTTACTTCGGATCTCTTTTTGCATAAGACGTTACTTCATTTTTCTTTCTTTCAAGTATTGCATTTGGAATCGAGGATTTGTTTTAGAGTCTATCATGCATTTCTACTGGTTACATTGGCTGACGATGGAATTTAATTGATTTTTTTATTGTTAATGGCAACGTGGTTTACTTTAAAACCAAACAAGAGCTTTGGAAGGGACGGAAATGTGCCCTTCGTAGTTAGAGCGCAGGAAGCACGCGATTGGATTTCAGCACACGCCGCGATTAAGAGGATGTACCACGCGAGCCGTTCAGAATTCATAAAAGTCCGGATACACCGGTACCACTAGTATTGTCTGTTTTTTAAGCACGATACGTACACTATTCAATTGGTAATATCCTTGCATTGTATTTTGTTCGTTGCTTTTTCTAGTTCAAGTTCAGGTCGTCCATAGAACTAGCAACCAGAATTGACTTCAGCTCAAAATTGCTTGTATTATAAAATAAGTAAAACGTTGGTTTCGTATCAAATGGCAATATTTATATGTCCCCTTTATGTATTTGATGCATTATACACATCGTTGAGGTGTGTTTTAAGGCCGAACATAAAGAAATCCAGGCCATTGCACTGTCGGATAGAAGAGTGTCTGCCTAAATAAGAACTAGACAATATAATTCATATAATCGGAATTGAGATTTATATTCATCATGTTTAGTTCATGTTCATTACGATCTATTCATTTTTCCACCGTCAATTGCTTCACAATTCTTAAATTGAAGTTTAAGGCCCTTTTGAGGTAAATGCAAGTAATTGCACAATATTTTTGCAACTGCTCAAACCTAGACGTACGTAAACATTTACACCTTAATTATATCTCATCCGTGGACACGGAAAATATGTGAAAGATTGAGTGAAGATGATTGTGGAATTTATAATGATTTATATACATTCATCCATTCATAAGTAGTACAGTTTTTTATTTAAATTTATTTAAATAGTTGTACAAATGGATGCAACTACAGATAATATATTATTCGAAAACCTACAAAGCTTTTAGAAAGACCTAATATTATTAGAATGATCCTCCTCATTCATCTATTGCCCATTTTTTGCAATGATGTTTATTTTAGTTTGGGAGAGTTAGTTATATATCAACTGAATAATGCTTTGCCTCATTGTCTTGTTCCAGTTAGGAAGTCTGAATTAGCAAGTAAATGAACTATCTATAGAGTGGACAGCCCGATAACCCAATTCATCTCCAATAGGTCGTTTTTATATGTTTATTTATCTTGTGGTGAGGTCAAAAATTGATATCGATTTGTGCGAGTATAAAATAAGGAGGAAATCGGCACCTTGTTGAACTAGTATAAATTAAGCGGGACATTGTTGTAAAGTGTACTGTGCGCCTTTTTGGCCTTTTTCGAGGCTTGATTTATAAGGCGACAGTGAGCAATTTTCCTTGAATTAATAATTCTTATATTCCACATATTTGACATGGTTCTTATTGAAAGCCAGCAATATCGGAAATAATCAAAAGTTCTATAAAAATTCAACGTTAATTCGAAAATTCACACAACAAAACAATAACTGTATGAAAAAAGAAGCAACCATTCTAACTACATATTTATATTAACTAACACAAATACAGGGTGTCCGTTTTTGGAGCTCTAAGCTTAGCTGGAAAAAATCTAAATTCGAAAAAAAGTGTTTATTTTCTTGTTTTATCTTCTTCTTAGCTTATTTGACGCGCAAATTTAAAATGAATAATGCTTCATCATTGCAATTTTTTTCCTCTAGAACGTGGCGATTTTGTATTAAAATGCGACTTATGGATTCTTAACAACCATCATCAACTTCGTTTTTTCTTACCCCTATATAAATCAAGTTATTTGTTGGCATTTAAATTTCCATCAATGAAGTCCTATCTTATAATAAATTTATCGATTACACAATGTTCCCGGTGATCCATTATAAATAATACTAATATGTTTATTTTCCATCGAATATTCCACAAAAATCGATAAATTGTAATGCCCATGTATGATGCTGAAAATGGTGATTCATGCGTTGAAGATCATGTGGCTAATGAATATATCATCTCCATTAGCCCATTAGATTTTCATGAAATGCCATTCGATTATCTTGGTCTCCAATAAAACGTTCTTGAGTATTTTGCAATTCAATACGCTTAAACTTCTTCCTCAGAGAATCTGTAACTCAGTTCTACTTCAGTTTCAACTTCGGATCTGTTATTTTGCTAGTTTTGTAAGAAAAAAATATCCAATATCAAACTCCAAACAACATATTTGGGCCTCTCACACTGCATGTAATGGCTACACACTTAAAAAATCTTTTTTTCGTCAGTTTGCTCGAATTGTGGATAGCTTAGTTATTGGGCCTATATAGTTTAAATCTAAACTATTTGGTATTTTATGGAGTATATATGTTTTTAATAACTTCAGTCGATTAAAGTATGTTTTTCAAAACGCTTAGATACGAGTATAACGCATTTAGGAGACATTCTAAATAAACGGGATCAGCGTTTTTATGTTTAGCGCACAGGTATACTGTACTATACTATACTATACACAAACCCTCCTTCATACCTATAAGCAATATACATATGTGTTTTTGCTTTTATTGCCGCGCAGGTAAACTAAACCTAAATAACCGAAGTTGCAATTATCCCACTTGAATAACCTTCAGCTATACAATACAAAACTGGTTTAATAATCCATCATACACATTATTAGAATAACCGGGCACAAACACACCATCACACCCGGCAAAAAAGCTGTTGATGTTTACCAATTCGCAATAAACAAATTTGACAACCAGGAACGTGAGGGTCTCGTTTAACCATTCGAGAAGATAAATAATCACGAATCGGCACAAGTTGATTAAAGAGGACGGAGGCCCTTTTGGGAAAAGGCCCAGGTACCATCATTAAATAATAGCAGCAGCTCGTTACGGTCGTACCACTCGAATAATTTGTTTCAAAACGCAAACAATGATTCATGATTTTCGGTGGCAACTTTTGGTATTTAAGGATTTGGAAATCTTGAAAAGAAAAATGTTTATACGATTTAATTTAGATCATATACATATTTCAATTTTATATTGTTTTAAACAGTTGTTTTGCAGACCTTTTCTATTTTTGCATTTTTGATATTAGGATTAGCAAATTTAAAATCATGCTCCAGCTCAATCTTTTAGTAGTTTATAACTTTGCAGATTCTAACAGAAAGGCATGCCTGTCGTCACTAGAATGAAAAAGTTACTACAGTAATTAAAAACTTCCAGATTGTAGAATTCACAATAAATCGTATTTGTTGTAGGAACACGTTTGTTTTATAGATATACAAATGTTTTTCTAACTACGTATGTATGTATATAAAAAAAAATTCTACCTCAAAAAATATACTCAATGGTTCTCAAAACATTTATTTATGTGTTGACATACATACATAATATATAGTGCTTACATAAATAATTGAGATTTTCTATAAGTTTAATTAGTTGCACATTTTTGCGGCCTAATTGCTTGTTTGCACACAATTCTCACTATTTTTTTTAATTCATTTTGTGGTGTTAGATCTACAGTCTTCTGACCAGTTCTTTTTGGAAGAATCACTTTCTTCATTCATTTTCTTCCGCCCAACGTAAACCGGCTCTTTATCGGACATTTTCTGAACAGCCCGTCTTCGTCATCAAAGTTTTAATCGATTCGCATTAAATTAGCAATGTTCTCATCATCTTCTAAGATCCCAATAAAAAATATTCTTTAAAATCACCTATTGATTATTTTTAACATATGTTGAGAATCTTCAGCACGATTCAGTCTGTTCACTAACTCTACAAGATCAGACCTTTCTCGTAAGCCACTCATAGGCATCAACTTTATTGCATCATTCGTTCATGTCTCTGAAGAAGTGTTGAACACAATTTCACTCTTTTACCAGTTTTTCAGGCTTTTGCTTCCAACACCACATCGTTCAGTGATACATTCTTCATACATGTCGTAATGTTCCCATTTGTTGTAAAATTATATCTTGCAACAGGCTTTTCCAATATGTAACTTTTGCCTTTTGGCTCACGCTTTGGTCTATCGTCTATCAGCTGAATCAGGGTGAATGAACATGCAGACTCCAGTTGAGGAAAATTGTCATGCCACTCAGTTCAAGAGTTACTTTGAATTGCTTTTGTTAAGAAGCTGATTTATTAGTTTCATTAGTTGATATTTTAATATAAACTATTTTAGAATAGTTTAGAAATAACATTTCTTCAGATGTTAATTCAAGGAGTCACAAACCTACAACAAACACGGACAAATTGAACAACAAACACCAAAACGTTTTTAAAAATAAATAATTTGTGAATTCGAAATAATTGACTGAATCCCAGGAAAATAGTTTATATTAAAATTGGAAATACAGTTAGGAGAACTTACATGATTAGTTGAGATGTTGGTATAAATTAAAATGTTCATTCATAAGCCCGCAGAGTACAATTCACAAAACAAATAAACAACGTGGCGCTTTGCGAAGTGGCAATAAGTAGATCGCATTACAAAAATAAGTGTGTTCAATCAAGTTTAGTGCTCTAGTTTAATCAAGTTTAGTGCTCTAGTTAATCTTTTTGAATAAAAATAAATAATATAATATAACATTTCTTTCTGACACTGTTTCCTTAATGTAATTGTAGCTGACAAATACTGAGTATTCTGCTACAGTAGGAATAAATAACATATAAAAAGTTTAATGAACTATTAAGTATAAGCTTTTTGTGGACAATTGTGTAATGGACAGTTTAAAATGTTTCATTATATCAGAGCAACGATTGGTACCAAATAGTCTACGAAGTAACGACATTCTACACCTCTAGCTTTCACCCCAAATGGTTTAGTGTGACTAAGCTTTAATGCATAATTTCGTTATTAATATTTGATGATCAAATATGTAGGTACTGGTAATTCGACTTACTGGTAAATTATTAAAATGATGCAAATATTTGAAAATATAATCCTCTAATGGGACCACACTGTCCGATGCTCTTACCGAACTAGCGCTATGAAAAGGTGCTACCAGGTGGTTATGCGATCAGAAAAGTTACTTGATGCCAACCGGTGCTGATAGATACCCTGTCTGACATCTGCTTATAAAACGCGTGCTCCATTTTTACACCCCCCACATATGTGGTCCTTAATACGATATCGAATTGCCCTGTAAGGGATGTTTTTCATGGCCCAAAGGTACGCCAACAAGGTGGCATTATTGTTTTCGACGAGATAACAAAGACGATCGGGCCACATGAGCTGTCGAATAAAAAAATATTTTTATTTTTCAATGAAGATTGCGTTATCTCTATGTAACGATGCGTTTGATGTGTTTGTGAAAGCTTTTTGCGCAAGTTTGGGCGTGTAGAACCGGATTTGTTTTAACGGATAGATTTTGATATTTTTAAGTAGAAAAAACTATTTTATTTGATTATCTAATTGATTTTCGTAACTGAACTATTTTAATGCATTTTTAGTTATCAACGCTTCGGCAACTACGTGGTTCTTTAATTAATTCGGCGCAATTTTTTAAATCGAAATTTTTCGATCGTAGGTATAGCTCGGGGTAAAAGTGAAACGATCAAAATAATTATATCTCCCGGGCTCCAATTTATCGCAACCCATTAAGGATCTTACTCTATATGCACTATATTAACTTACTTAATGTTTATTATTGAAGAAAGGGTAGGAGGCAACGGCAATTTAAATTACGTATGGTTATAGGATGTGCTGAATGGACAATACTATTATATTTAAATGTGATGAGAATTGAGTTGAAGACCATACTGAATAAAGATCTGAAGAACAACTTTTTGAATAGAACTTAATAATAACTAGAATAAATGACGGAATGAAGTGAATCGGATTCGTGTTTATAACATGGTTCCAATATGGCATTATTTAATATTTACTTGAGTTTATAATAATTGAAATATACGTGGGTTTTTAAATTTTGCCCTACTACTTTGTGTAATCCAGCATTATTTATACATGTAGGATTTTACGATACGAACGTAGCGAAATACCGATTGTTCCTTCTTCGATTAATCACAAAATTAATGTACCTACCAACGTAGTGTCAACTGAGAAACTAATTTATTTCTCTGAGCTAAGATAGATACGATTGGGACAGGAAAACTGCCTTCCACAATTTTATTCTTTCATTTGAATAAGTCTTTTAAATGTATTTGTTCTGTTTTATGAGAACATTCAACGAGATTATTTTATTTCAGTTTATTATTATTTTTATAGATTTATATTGTCTGAAAATTATTTTAATTCGAGTTTTACATGTTGCTATCATGATATATTGGGATCCTAATATTGTAGACTGAAAGAAAATATTTGCGTTTTATTATTAAAATTGTCCGATCCGTAAGTATTAATAATGAGGTCAACTGTGATTAATGGATGTTATTGAAAGTAAAAGTATGTCATTTTTCAAATTGAAACGCTGATGTAAGATTAATTCAAAAAGTTTAGTAAAAAATAGTGTATATTATTGCTTTTTTGTTAGCTTATACGATTATATTAAAAAAAAAATATTTTTGCACGTAACCATGCCATTATAAAACTGGATGAAAACATCGGATTTAAACATTTTACAGCACTACCAATAAAGATATGACGTTTTTGGAATCTGGCACTACTCCATCAATTCATGAGTGAACGAGACGTTCCGCGTAGGTGTCCACTGGTGATGAATAACAATTAAGAGAAAAAACAAAAGAGGTGCAGGGGCCGGACGCTGATCTCGCATGCACTCAATGGACAACTTCCGTTTCGGTTTTATTAATGGAAAAATTGTCGCCGATGGAGTAATCACGCGTTTGGGCGGACGTATGACATGTATATAGCGGAATAAACTGTACGGTACAATGTGCAATGCATTCAAGAAATGGCCATGATGCTACTACGTCCTATTGTATATTTTAGCTATTCGTCCTCAAAGATACCATATTAGAACAGTGTTGAAACTATTTATTTGATTAAGACCGGAAGCAAATTTCATCAGTTTATATAATACCTTCTAATAGCAGTATGCAGGTAACCTTTCAAAGGTCAAAAACAATGTAATTTAATATATGCGGCAGATCAAACGGGGTTGACTGAAGTGAACTTAACTTACATAAGATCTAATAAAAAACATAGCTGAAACTGCTAATTATCTGGCAACTATTTTGCTTATAAAATGTTTTCATTTCATTCAAAATGCGTGATTACAAAACATTACTGGCTGAATATTCAACTACGAAATTCGGAAAAGTGATCATTATTCCCGTCAACGCGCCCTGCCAATATCGGGTCTCCATTATCCGCTTTCCTCCTAGTCCTCACTCACTTTTGGCACCTATTGGTCGACTACAGAAATGCAATTTTTTCACCTGAACTAATTTCAATAACAAAACTTGTTTTCTTTTGGTGGTACAGATCTCGTTTGAATATTTACTGGGCCTGTAGAAAAATTTCTGATTGTTTGCTCCTCATCAAAATTCTTAAAACTTTTCGATATTTTGTTTTCTGTTTGAACTTCCATTCGATTAGAATTTCGATTTTCTGTTAGAATAGAGCCTCAAGTTAAACGGATTACATGAAAATCAAAAATAATTCAGAAGGTACAGTTGTACCGAAGTGTTTTGATCAATATGTATAGCAAAACCAGCCACAGATCTGTTGTTGTACAGCTCCAATATAAAACAAAGCCTGTCGAGTCCTTGCTTATACGAAAAAAACGAATTCTCGTTTGTTGTCTGTGCATATTTATTACATTATTACTTCTCCCATTTTTTAGTCGGCGCTTCGTATAGTGACTTATAAGTCTTTGGGTGTGGCCTTCGGTACTAAATACTCCTCCACATGTACAGGGCATAAAGAAATCCAAAAGGAGCACGACAAAACTGTGTTATGGGGAAAAAAGCTTTTGTGTGGATTTAAATTCACGCTCTATAGAACCTTTTTTTAGTTGAGTTCGTTAAATGGCAGTGTTTTAATTGAGTTTGGAAATAGCTTTTGAAATTTCATAATACGGAAAAAAAGGAATTGTCAGTAGCTCAGCAAAGCTAGATTTTCCACTAAATTTAGTTCAAATGTTAATGTTTAAAATATTATGCAAGCGATATAAATGACCGCAAATTAAATAATTCGAAAAGCGCTCAAGTTTGGATTGTACTTTAAATATTAGTGCAATAAATAGACTTTTTGCAAATTGCCGGATCATCAACCACAGGCTCTTGGTTATACAAAAACTAGTTATAAAAATCTAATTCGTTTTGTTCCTGTTAGTTCAGAAATTATCTTATTGCCGCATGCCTAACTAAGCATAACTAAAGAGAACCAAATTACTTTTTATGGGTTTTTGTACTGTCCTAGCTCCGCTTAATCACCCGAAAATAATTACTACTTTATTTCTACCTGACTGTTGATTTAAAAACACAAAGTATACAAATCCGACCTAAAATTAGTACTTTTGCCGGTGCTAAACGACATCAACGCCCTGTTATTCAGCGTTGAGGCCGCTGTCCTCACTTGTGGTGGTCCATGGGTGGACTACCATTAATCGGCAAAATATTTCGGTATATTATCAAGGAAATGTTGGGAAGTATACGGAAAAAAATTGGTGTTGGTTATATCGCCTGACTAAGCTGTAACTAATTTATTTAAAGAAGTGTATTCTGTGGGAACGCCACCGTGAACATTCTATTGATGTTATTCCGCCTATTTCGTATACGCAGGTAGATTAATATGAGAATTTCTCCATAAAAAAAAATCAGTGGGTTTGGTAGAAATATACTCTTTCAGATTATTAGAATCTATCTGATGCTATTTTACTCAGTGAGCATTTATTTTGATAAAAAAGTGTTAGCCATTAATCCATTTTGTTGCGGAGCTACTGTTAGAAGCAAAGCGTAATAACTGACCTTTTAATTGAAGATTAAGACTTTTTCAGATATTTAACAGTTGCATGGCTTGACTGAAAGTGCACTTCTATCATGTATACATTGAAGCAAAAATTTTGATCTAAAATGTGCTCCAAGCAGTGTTTTCAGCAATTGCTAGAAATAAAAGTAGTAGCGGCTCTTTTGCATTGCATTTTTGCAAAGAATCCTACCTTTCTACTTTCCTACTTAAAAGTGTAATTTTTATATGGTACGTTTTTTTCGCAAATTTTGTGTTCACTTTGTCGTTAAATTGGTTTAATTTGAGACTTTTTTCTATAGATTGCATAGAAAGGGCTGTTAAACGATTACGATTCCTGTCATCTTCGCGCATTGAATTTCTGAGAAACTTGTTTCGGTTTAGGGTTTTGTTCGTTCGGTAGTTCGGTCTCGGATATTGCCATCGGAGTTGCTTCCACAATTTCCAATTATTTTTTTATTTTTGTTATTATTTTAGAAGTTAAGCATCTTCATCTTAAAAGTTTTGCAATACTTTTTTGAATAAATAATAGACTTTGAATTGAATACACTTTTCATTATATCATTTTTTTAAGTTGGACTTACCGCTGAATAAACCAGAAAGAAGTCTCTTAAAACTTCGATATCGACAAACAACCGATTGTTCTGAAATTACACATAATGTTAAAGGACATTTTTTATATGTAAATATTGTGAGAAATAATGTGTAGAAGTACAATTGCTTTGAGCAAATGCTAAAAATATAACTACAAGGATAACTTTACATTAAACATGTTTTAGCAATTTCAAAATGAACCAATTTTTCTGATGTTTTATTTGTATGTCAGTAATTTTTCCATCAAAAAACTTGTTAACATTTTAATTTTTTCATCAAAATATAGAAAATTATTTATTTTTAACTTCTGATGAGGACATTTCCTCAATGAAATATTTCATTGGTTTTATATCACTGTTCCAGTAATTATTTTGTTGTTTTATTGACTGGTTCATCCCTTTTTCGTTTATTTAAGCAAAAGTATACTCTTTAAACACACATTTCAAATTGTTAAATTGTTATTAAATATATTAATTCAAAATAGTAATATGATTTAAGTGCTTTCATTTTTTTAACCGAACATAAAGGGCGTAATTAAGTGAATATTATAGCAAGAAGGAGGTCATATTGAAAACATGTTTACAGGGTTTTATATTATTGAAAAATCAGAAAATGTATCTAAAATTGTCAAAATTTAGAAAAGAGTTCTATTTTTATAGGTCTCGGTTAGATGTTGTTTTAACCGTTTTACTTGCATTTGTTGCAAACTTATTCGAAAGCTTCTGAATTATTTGCATCCATCTCAGTAATTGCTGGGAGATGAACAGGGACAGGAGGTCGTTCTCTGTAATGTCGCCTTTGAAAATCTTTGTACTAAATAAGTATAACGGAAGCGTCAATTAAAATTAACATGACACCACTGTCCATGTAGACTGAATCATGATTTATTTATATTCAATACTGTTTGCTTAATTAGTATCACTCATAATATTTTCTCACATAGATTACCTTTTTAATTACGGATGTTTATTACAGCAATTTTGTCTATTTTGTCTTTTTAAATAATAGTTTTCTCTGGACTGTTACTTTACATACTTTTTCTTTTCAGGTACGCATCCATTATCCCATCTTCCACAATTTTAAGGAAGGTAAATATAATTTAATTATAAGTATAACCCATAAGAAAAACAGTGGCTCTTTAGAGTGTCTACTTTTTAGTGAATGCCATCTTTCTAAAAGATGCCATGATTTTTATATTTTTTGCAATAGATAATAAAAAGTCCTGAATGAATTTTACAACAACAAAAAAAAATGAAGTTGCATTTGCACACTGTATATTTTGAGTCCAGTATAGATAATTAGTATAATGGTTTAAGATGCTGTAGATATACAGGGCGTTTCACTTCTTAAAAGCAACTCTTTCAGCTTTGTAAATTGAGGCATTAAGTTCATTTATCACACATATGAGGAAAGCCAATATGCACATAGTTTTTCCGTAGCTGTTAGAGAACGAGTTCTGTATTTTACCTAGGTATTCAAATTACTGTACATTTTTGTTGGAAAATTAGTCTGAAAAAAAGTCCAGAAAAAAGTTCCGCGCATCATTATTTCATCCGTAGTAAAAACTTACCTCTTCAATGGCTGCTGTTATTTAAGATCGTCTTTGTAGCAATAATTTATAAAATTCCATTTATGTTTATGTATATTAGTAAAACCACTATCCCTCATTCTGAATTCGAATCACACTTTAATAATAAAATTCACTAAAGTTCCAACCAATATGGTATCATAATTAGCAAAGTGTGATATTATGCCATGTGAAAATGCATTTTTCCTGGTCGTGAAACAATGCCCTCATTAACATTTCAGCATTGTCCTCCTACTTATAACCGCATTTATATATGACTTATGAATGAAATTCCCTCATTGATTTTATCATCTGTGGGAAGCCAAAGGTGGAAGACTTTGGATTAGCGTTTTGCACTGTTTAATTATGCAAAGTTCTATGTGCGAAATAAGTATCTGCGATTTTTATGATGAATACAAATCATCATCAGGAGGTTTACATTTAATTTATTGTTTTTTGATTGTGCTAATTGTGGAAATTGACGTTTAATTAGGATGTTTGGTTGGTTTCAAGTGATTTAAAGCCATTTTTGACTGTCATACATTTCGGTTTTCTGGCAACTATATGCGTAAACAGATGTTTTGAAAATTGCCTTTACTTTTACGTTTCGAAATTCTTCTCTAAAGTATCCGAAAAAGCAACATGAATTAAGTTCGCCCGATTGTTGCATTCTTTGAAGCCCGTTAGTGATTTAACATTCCGTCGACGTTCAGACGAGATTTTATATTTAGTTCTATTTTTCATAACTTATGAATAAACCATGTGAGAACATGGTGTAGAAAAACAATGTCGTGTCTTATAAGCCTCACAATAGACAATTTTGTTATAAAAATGCACCGTTCGCATACCTCAAATACAATTTTTAACTGGTTACATGTCGATCATTTCTTTAAAACAAATTCTTGTAGTCCTTTGCGTTTTTGCTATCTGTTTCAACTTTTGTCGCTGCCCTTATAAGGAAGTCTGCAGAGCATGCAAAGTAAGGAAATAGAAAATTAGGGAAACTCTATTATAATACAGGTATCAAAAGTTGTGCATACCTGGTTAGAAAGTAACAAATTCACAAAAAAAATATTTGTATATTTCATTCCGGTAACCACTTCATTGCCTGAATTGACTTCATTATTCAAATTCACTCATCAAATAAGGCTTAATGCGAAATCGAAATGATGCGCAGCGAAAATAAGCTCAATTTAGAAAACCTATCTAATTAAGGATCTTTTATCAAATTTAATGTCCCGGTTTCCTCAAAGGATCACATATCAGATAAAAATTCCCTTGATGGTAATTCCTCGTATCTCAGTGGAATGGTAATTGATGGTAAATTAAGTAGTCGAACTGATAATGTGAAGAAATGTTATTTTTGAACCGCATTCTATACGTTCCCCGAAGATTGACCCTGTGATAAACAAAGAACAAATTAATTAATTCGCTGATTTCGGTCTTTATTTACAATGAAATTTCGGTTATAAACTTGATAATTGGCGCTATAATATTGGAAGCGTTATCTTTGGAAATAAAACGAAACATAATTAAATTTTCGTCAGTTTGCTCAACGGATGAATTATGTTGCTGTTAATTAGATCAACAATTTTTGTTACTGAGTTTGTTTTTAACGTTATAATTTACGGCGTCCTCGGCAAATTCGACAACAAATTCAATTTATTTATGCAGCGCGTTTCGGATTTATTACGGTTTTCATTATAGCCAATATAGCTCTCAAGTCTCAAGAACTACTTAGTATAGGCAAGTCGACGTAAAAGCATTTGAGTAAAATCGAATTATTGCGCCGAACTGAACACTTCGAAACGGGGTTTTAAACCATCCGAATATACGAGTTGGGTCATCACCATGACGTAAATAAACCATAACTTGATGGCTCATTTGGTGGCCTCGGTGGATCCACCAAATAAGTGCGGTAAGTTAATAATGTATGGGTCTCAGGCTCCCTGCTGGTCCAACCTGCTCAACGTGCCAGCTATAATTTGTATTAAATGGTTAAAATCCACTTTTTCGGCTTTATTTTCCGACTTTCGACTTTAATGTGTTGAATGTGACGCTAATTGTGTCTACCAGTCCAATTAGAATCCATAGATCTAGTTAAAATTAATTAGTTGATGTGCCTAACTTTGGTAGGTATTGGTTAATGCTGGGATAATTAATAAATGTTTAAATTAATTATTTAATTTGAGATGTTTCTAATAATATTCGGTATCGTCTATTGGTTTTTTTGTCGTCTTATACAGGATGAGTTTTTTAAAGTGTTACAATGCTATATCCTAGAAAATGTTGGGAAAATAGGAAATAGGTAGGGGGACGTATTTTAACATATGTTTTATTATTCTACTCAGGCGCCCTCTGTGAGAGGTCAAGGCAACATTAAAATTTTAAATGGAATGATATATTTTTTATTGTGAAATTTAAATCAACATAAGAAACTATGTATACAGGGTTGCTCATTAGTGCGTCAAAGTGCGATATCTCAGTAAATATGAACTTTACAAGAAAATACGTCCTACGAAA